>NC_037292.2:15411167-15711167 GCF_000002775.5 Populus trichocarpa
GGGGCTGTTTGGGCTATCGAATCCGTTCGTCACCCGTGACAGCACTTCGTTGATGATATCTTAGTCCCTATGGGCTGTTTGGGATGTAGAATCCATGCGTCAACTGTGACAGCAGTTCGTTGATTATTTCTGAGGCCCTAGGGGGTGTTTAGGCTGTCGAATCCGTGCATCACCTGTGACAGCACTTCGTTGATGATTTCCGAGTCCCTAGGGGCTCTTTGGGCTGTCCAATCCGTGCATCACCTCTGACAGCACTTCGTTGATGATTTCCGAGTCCCTAGGGGCTGTTTGGGCGTTCGAATCCGTGCGTCACCCGTGACAGCAGTTCGTTGATGATATCTCAGTCCCTAGGGGCTGTTTGGGCTTACGAATCTGTGCGTCACCAGTGACACTAGTTCGTGGATGATGTCTGAGTGCCTAGGGGCTGTTTGGGCTTTCGAATCCATGCGTCACCTGTGACAGGAGTTCGTTGGTGATTTCTGAGTCCCTAGGGGGTGTTTGGGCTGTCGAATCCTTGCGAGACCCGTGACAGCAGTTCGTTGATGATTTCTAAGTCCCAAGGGGCTGTTTGGGCTTTCGAATCCGTGCGTCACCCGTGACAGCAGTTCGTTGATGATATCTCAGTCCTTAGAGGCTGTTTGGGCTTACGAATCCGTGTGTCACCCGTGACAGCAGTTCGTTGATGATATCTCAGTCCTTAGGGGCTGTTTGGGCTTACGAATCAGTGCGTCACCCGTAACACCAGTTCGTTGATGATTTCGGAGTCCCTAGGTGCTGTTTGGGCTGTCGAATCCACCCGTGACAGCATTTCGTTGATGGTTTCTGAGTCCCTAGGGGGTGTTTGGGTTGTCGAATCCATGTCACACGTCACAGCAGTTCGTTGGTGATTTCTGAGTCCCTAGGGGCTGTTTGGGCTGTCGAATCCCTGCGTGACCCGTGACAGCAGTTCGTTGCTGGTTTCTGAGTCCCTAGGGGGTGTTTGGGCTGTCGAATTCATGCGTCACCCGTCACAGCAGTTCGTTGATGATATCTCAGTCCCTAGGGGCTGTTTGAGATGTCGAATCCATGCGTCAACCGTGACAGCATTTCATTGATGGTTTCTGAGTCCCTAGCGGTTGTTTGGGCTGTCGAATCCCTGCGTCAACCGTGACAGCAGTTCGTTGATGCTATCAGAGTCCCTAGGGGCAGTTTGGGCTGTAGAATCCCTGCGTCACCCGCGACAGTAGTTCGTTGATGATTTCCCAGTCCCAAGGGGCTGTTTGGGCTGTCGAATCCGTTCGTCACCCGTGACACCAGTTCGTTGCTGATTTCTCAGTCCCTAGGGGCTGTTTGGGATGTCGACTTCATGCGTCAACCGTGACAGCAGTTCGTTGATTATTTCTGAGTCCCTAGGGGGTGATTCGGCTGTCGAATCCATGCGTCACCCGTGACAGCATTTCGTTGATGGTTTCTGAGTCCCTAGGGGGTGTTTGGGCTGTCGAATCCATGCGTCACACTTCACAGCAGTTCGTTGGTGATTTCTGAGTCCCTAGGGGCTGTTTGGGCTGTCGAATCCCTGCGTGACCCGTGACAGTAGTTCGTTGGTGATTTCTCAGTCCCAAGGGGCTGTTTGGCTGTCGAATCCGTGCGTCACCCGTGACACCAGTTCGTTGCTGGTTTCTGAGTCCCTAGGGGGTGTTTGGGCTGTCGAATCCATGCGTCACCCGTCACAGCAGTTCGTTGATGATATCTCAGTCCCTAGGGGCTGTTTGAGATGTCGAATCCATGCGTCAACCGTGACAGCATTTCATTGATGGTTTCTGAGTCCCTAGCGGTTGTTTGGGCTGTCGAATCCCTGCGTCAACCGTGACAGCAGTTCGTTGATGCTATCAAAGTTCCTAGGGGCAGTTTGGGCTGTAGAATCCCTGCGTCACCCGCGACAGCAGTTCGTTGATGATTTCTCAGTCCCAAGGGGCTGTTTGGGCTGTCGAATCCGTTCGTCACCCGTGACACCAGTTCGTTGCTGATTTCTCAGTCCCTAGGGGCTGTTTGGGATGTCGACTTCATGCGTCAACCGTGACAGCAGTTCGTTGATTATTTCTGAGTCCCTAGGGGGTGTTTCGGCTATCGAATCAATGCGTCACCCGTGACAGCAGTTCGTTGATGATATCTTAGTCCCTAGGGGCTGTTTGGCTTACGAATCGGTGCGTCACCCGTGACACCTGTTCGTTGATGATATATGAGTCCCTAGGGGCTGTATGGGCTGTCGAATCTATGCGTCACCCGTCACAGCAGTTCGTTGATGATATCTCAGTCCCTAGGGGCTGTTTGGGCTTACGAATCCGTGCGTCACCCGTGACACCTGTTCGTTGATGATTTCTTAGTCCCTAGGGGCAGTTTGGGCTGTCGAATCCCTGCGTGGCCCGCGACAGCAGTTCGTTGATGATTTCTCAGTCCCAAGGGGCTGTTGGGGCTGTCGAATCCCTGCGTCACCCGTGACAGGAGTTCGTTGGTGATTTCTGAGTCCCTAGGGGGTGTTTGGGCTGTCGAATCCTTGCGAGACCTGTGACAGCAGTTCGTTGATGATTTCTAAGTCCCAAGGGGCTGTTTGGGCTCTCGAATCCGTGCGTCACCCGTGACAGCAGTTCGTTGCTGATATCTCAGTCCCTAGGGGCTGTTTGGGCTTACGAATCCGTGCGTCACTCGTGACACCTGTTCGTTGATGATTTCTTAGTCCATAGGGGCAGTTTGGGCTGTTGAATCCCTGCGTGACCCGCGACAGCAGTTCGTTGATGATTTCTCAATCCCAAGGGGCTGTTTGGGCTATCGAATCTGTTCGTCACCCGTGACAGCACTTCGTTGATGATATCTTAGTCCCTAGGGGCTGTTTGGGATGTAGAATCCATGCGTCAACCGTGACAGCAGTTCGTTGATTATTTCTGAGGCCCTAGGGGGTGTTTAGGCTGTCCAATCCGTGCATCACCTGTGACAGCACTTCGTTGATGATTTCCGAGTCCCTAGGGGCTCTTTGGGCTGTCCAATCCGTGCATCACCTCTGACAGCACTTCGTTGATGATTTCCGAGTCCCTAGGGGCTGTTTGGGCGTTCGAATCCGTGCATCACCCGTGACAGCAGTTCGTTGATGATATCTCAGTCCCTAGGGGCTGTTTGGGCTTACGAATTCGTGCGTCACCAGTGACACTAGTTCGTGGATGATGTCTGAGTGCCTAGGGGCTGTTTGGGCTGTCGAATCCCTGTGTCACCCGCGACAGCAGTTCGTTGGTGATTTCTGAGTCCCTAGGGGGTGTTTGGGCTGTCGAATCCCTGCATGACCCGTGACAGCAGTTCGTTGATGATTTCTCAGTCCCAAGGGCCTGTTTGGCTGTCGAATCCCTGCGTGACCCGTGACAGCAGTTCGTTGATGATATCTCAGTCCCTAGGGGCTGTTTGGGCTTACGAATCAGTGCGTCACCCGTAACACCAGTTCGTTGATGATTTCGGAGTCCCTAGGGGCTGTTTGGGCTGTCGAATCCATGCGTCAACCGTGACAGCAGTTCGTTGGTGATTTCTGAGTCCGTAGGGGCTGTTTGGGCTGTCGAATCCGTGCGTCACCCGTGACACCAGTTCCTTGATGATTTCTGAGTCACTAGGGGGTGTTTGGGCTGTCGAATCCATGCGTCACCCGTCATAGCAGTTCGTTGATGATATCTGAGTCCCTAGGAGCTGTTTGGGCTGTCGAATCCATGTGTCTCCCGTCATAGCATTTCGTTGATGGTTTCTAAGTTCCTAGCGGTTGTTTGGGCTGTCGAATCCCTGCGTCAACCGTGACAACAGTTTGTTGATGCTATCTGAGTCCCTAGGGGCAGTTTGGGCTGTTGAATCCCTGCGTGACACGCGACAGCAGTTCGTTGATGATTTCACAGTCCCAAGGGGCTGTTTGGGCTATCGAATCCGTTCGTCACCCTTGACACCGGTTCGTTGTTGATTTCTGAGTCCCTAGGGGCTGTTTGGGCTGTCGAATCCGTCCGTCACCCGTTAGAGCAGTTCGTTGGTGATTTCTGAGTCCCTAGGGGGTGTTTGGGCTGTCGAATCCCTGCGTGACCCGTGAAAGCAGTTCGTTGCTGATTTCTCAGTCCCAATGGGTGTTTGGGCTGTCGAATCCGTGCTTCACCCGTGACACAGTTTGTTGGTGATTTCTGAGTCCCTAGGGGGTGTTTGGGCTATCGAATCCTTGCGTCACCCGTGACACCAGTTCCTTGATGATTTCTGAGTCACTAGGGGGTGTTTGGGCTGTCGAATCCATGCGTCACCCGTCATAGCAGTTCGTTGATGATATCTGAGTCCCTAGGAGCTGTTTGGGCTTTCGAATCCATGTGTCTCCCGTCATAGCATTTCGTTGATGGTTTCTAAGTTCCTAGCGGTTGTTTGGGCTGTCGAATCCCTGCGTCAACCGTGACAACAGTTTGTTGATGCTATCTGAGTCCCTAGGGGCAGTTTGGGCTATTGAATCCTTGCGTGACACGCGACAGCAGTTCGTTGATGATTTCACAGTCCCAAGGGGCTGTTTGGGCTATCGAATCCGTTTGTCACCCTTGACACCGGTTCGTTGCTGATTTCTGAGTCCCTAGGGGCTGTTTGGGCTGTCGAATCCGTCCGTCACCCGTTAGAGCAGTTCGTTGGTGATTTCTGAGCCCCTAGGGGGTGTTTGGGCTGTCGAATCCCTGCGTGACCCGTGAAAGCAGTTCGTTGCTGATTTCTCAGTCCCAATGGGTGTTTGGGCTGTCGAATCCGTGCTTCACCCGTGACACAGTTTGTTGGTGATTTCTGAGTCCCTAGGGGGTGTTTGGGCTATCGAATCCTTGCGTCACCCGTGACAGCAATTCTTTGATTATTTCTGAGACCCTAGGGGTTGTTTGGGATGTCCAATCCATGCGTCACCCGTTACAGCACTTCGTTGATGATATCTGAGTCCCTCGGGGCTGTTTGGCCTGTCGATTCCTTGCATCACCCGTGACAGCACTTCGTTGATGATATCTCAGTCCCTAGGGGCTGTTTGGGCTATCGAATCCGTGCGTAACCCGTGACAGCACTTCGTTGATGATATCTCAGTCCGTAGGGGGCGTTCTGGCTGTCCAATCCCTGCGTGACCCGTGACAGCAGTTCGTTGATGATTTCTGAGTCCCTAGGGGCTGTTTGGGCTTACGAATCAGTGCGTCAGCCGTAACACCAGTTCGTTGATGATTTCGGAGTCCCTAGGGGCTGTTTGGGCTGTCGAATACATGCGTTACTCGTGACAGCATTTCGTTGATGGTTTCTGAGTCCCTAGCGGTTGGTTGGGATGTCGAATCCCTGCGTCAACCCTGACAGTAGTTCGTTGGTGATTTCTGAGTCCCTAGGGGGTGTTTGGGCTGTCGAATCCCTGCGTGACCCGTGACAGCAGTTCGTTGATGATTTCTCAGTCCCAAGGGCCTGTTTGGCTGTCGAATCCCTGCGTGACCCGTGACAGCAGTTCGTTGATGATATCTCAGTTCCTAGGGGCTGTTTGGGCTTACGAATCCGTGCGTCACCAGTGACACTGGTTCGTGGATAATGTCTAAGTGCCTAGGGGCTGTTTGGGCTGTCGAATCCATGCGTCACCTGTGACAGCAGTTCGTTGATTATTTCTGAGACCCTAGGGGCTGTTTGGGATGTCCAATCCGTGCGTCACTCTTTACAGCACTTCGTTGATGATATCGGAGTCCCTAGGGGCTGTTGTCGATTCCATGCGTCAACCGTGACAGGACTTCGTTGATGATATCTCAGTCCCTATGGGCAGTTTGGGCTGTCGAATCCGTCCGTCACCCGTTAGAGCAGTTCGTTGGTGATTTCTGAGTCCCTAGGGGGTGTTTGGGCTGTCGAATCCCTGCGTGACCCGTGACAGCAGTTCGTTGATGATTTCTCAGTCCCAAGGGCCTGTTTGGCTGTCGAATCCCTGCGTGACCCGTGACAGCAGTTCGTTGATGATATCTCAGTCCCTAGGGGCTGTTTGGGCTTACGAATCAGTGCGTCACCCGTAACACCAGTTCGTTGATGATTTCGGAGTCCCTAGGGGCTGTTTGGGCTGTCGAATGCATGCGTCAACCGTGACAGCAGTTCGTTGGTGATTTCTGAGTCCGTAGGGGCTGTTTGGGCTGTCGAATCCGTGCGTCACCCGTGACACCAGTTCCTTGATGATTTCTGAGTCACTAGGGGGTGTTTGGGCTGTCGAATCCATGCGTCACCCGTCATAGCAGTTCGTTGATGATATCTGAGTCCCTAGGAGCTGTTTGGGCTGTCGAATCCATGTGTCACCCGTGACAGCATTTCGTTGATGGTTTCTAAGTTCCTAGCGGTTGTTTGGGCTGTCGAATCCCTGCGTCAACCGTGACAACAGTTTGTTGATGCTATCTGAGTCCCTAGGGGCAGTTTGGACTGTTGAATCCCTGCGTGACACGCGACAGCAGTTCGTTGATGATTTCAAAGTCCCAAGGGGCTGTTTGGGCTATCGAATCCGTTCGTCACCCTTGACACCGGTTCGTTGCTGATTTCTGAGTCCCTAGGGCTGTTTGGGCTGTCGAATCCGTGCGTCACCCGTGACAGCAGTTCGTTGGTGATTTCTCAGTCCCTAGGGGGTGTTTGGGCTGTCGAATCCGTGCGTCACCCGTGACAGCACTTCGTTGCTGATATCTCAGTCCCTAGGGGTTGTTTGGGATGTCGAATCCATGCGTCAACCGTGACTGCAGTTCGTTGATTATTTCTGAGTCCCTAGGGGGTGTTTGGGCTGTCGAATCCATGTGTCACCCGTGACAGCAGTTCGTTGATGATATCTTAGTCCCCAGGGGCTGTTTGGGCTTACGAATCCGTGCATCAACCGTGACACCTGTTCGTTGATGATTTCTGAGTCCCTAGGGGCTGTTTGGCCTGTCGATTCCCTGCGTCACCCGTAACAGGAGTTCGTTGGTGATTTATGAGTGCTAGGGGGTGTTTGGGCTGTCGAATCCTTGCGAGACCCGTGACAGCAGTTCGTTGATGATTTCTAAGTCCCAAGGGGCTGTTTGGGCTCTCGAATCCATGCGTCACCCGTGACAGCAATTCGTTGATGATATCTCAGTCCCTGGGGGCTGTTTGGGCTTACGAATCCGTGCGTCACCAGTGACACTGGTTCGTGGATAATGTCTAAGTGCCTAGGGGCTGTTTGGGCTGTCGAATCCATGCGTCACCTGTGACAGCAGTTCGTTGATTATTTCTGAGACCCTAGGGGCTGTTTGGGATGTCCAATCCGTGCGTCACTCTTTACAGCACTTCGTTGATGATATCGGAGTCCCTAGGGGCTGTTGTCGATTCCATGCGTCAACCGTGACAGGACTTCGTTGATGATATCTCAGTCCCTATGGGCAGTTTGGGCTGTCGAATCCGTCCGTCACCCGTTAGAGCAGTTCGTTGGTGATTTCTGAGTCCCTAGGGGGTGTTTGGGCTGTCGAATCCCTGCGTGACCCGTGACAGCAGTTCGTTGATGATTTCTCAGTCCCAAGGGCCTGTTTGGCTGTCGAATCCCTGCGTGACCCGTGACAGCAGTTCGTTGATGATATCTCAGTCCCTAGGGGCTGTTTGGGCTTACGAATCAGTGCGTCACCCGTAACACCAGTTCGTTGATGATTTCGGAGTCCCTAGGGGCTGTTTGGGCTGTCGAATGCATGCGTCAACCGTGACAGCAGTTCGTTGGTGATTTCTGAGTCCGTAGGGGCTGTTTGGGCTGTCGAATCCGTGCGTCACCCGTGACACCAGTTCCTTGATGATTTCTGAGTCACTAGGGGGTGTTTGGGCTGTCGAATCCATGCGTCACCCGTCATAGCAGTTCGTTGATGATATCTGAGTCCCTAGGAGCTGTTTGGGCTGTCGAATCCATGTGTCACCCGTGACAGCATTTCGTTGATGGTTTCTAAGTTCCTAGCGGTTGTTTGGGCTGTCGAATCCCTGCGTCAACCGTGACAACAGTTTGTTGATGCTATCTGAGTCCCTAGGGGCAGTTTGGACTGTTGAATCCCTGCGTGACACGCGACAGCAGTTCGTTGATGATTTCAAAGTCCCAAGGGGCTGTTTGGGCTATCGAATCCGTTCGTCACCCTTGACACCGGTTCGTTGCTGATTTCTGAGTCCCTAGGGCTGTTTGGGCTGTCGAATCCGTGCGTCACCCGTGACAGCAGTTCGTTGGTGATTTCTCAGTCCCTAGGGGGTGTTTGGGCTGTCGAATCCGTGCGTCACCCATGACAGCACTTCGTTGCTGATATCTCAGTCCCTAGGGGTTGTTTGGGATGTCGAATCCATGCGTCAACCGTGACTGCAGTTCGTTGATTATTTCTGAGTCCCTAGGGGGTGTTTGGGCTGTCGAATCCATGTGTCACCCGTGACAGCAGTTCGTTGATGATATCTTAGTCCCCAGGGGCTGTTTGGGCTTACGAATCCGTGCATCAACCGTGACACCTGTTCGTTGATGATTTCTGAGTCCCTAGGGGCTGTTTGGCCTGTCGATTCCCTGCGTCACCCGTAACAGGAGTTCGTTGGTGATTTATGAGTGCTAGGGGGTGTTTGGGCTGTCGAATCCTTGCGAGACCCGTGACAGCAGTTCGTTGATGATTTCTAAGTCCCAAGGGGCTGTTTGGGCTCTCGAATCCATGCGTCACCCGTGACAGCAATTCGTTGATGATATCTCAGTCCCTAGGGGCTGTTTGGGCTTACGAATCCGTGCGTCACCAGTGACACTGGTTCGTGGATAATGTCTAAGTGCCTAGGGGCTGTTTGGGCTGTCGAATCCATGCGTCACGTGTGACAGCAGTTCGTTGATTATTTCTGAGACCCTAGGGGCTGTTTGGGATGTCCAATCCATGCGTCACTCTTTACAGCACTTCGTTGATGATATCGGAGTCCCTAGGGGCTGTTTGGGCTGTCGATTCCCTGCGTCACCCGTGACAGCACTTCGTTGATGATATCTCAGTCCCTATGAGCAGTTTGGGCTGTCGAATCCGTCCGTCACCCGTTAGAGGAGTTCGTTGGTGATTTCTGAGTCCCTAGGGGGTGTTTGGGCTGTCGAATCCCTGCGTGACCCGTGAAAGCAGTTCGTTGCTGATTTCTCAGTCCCAATGGGTGTTTGGGCTGTCGAATTCGTGCTTCACCCGTGACACAGTTTGTTGGTGATTTCTGAGTCCCTAGGGGGTGTTTGGGCTATCGAATCCTTGCGTCACTCGTGACAGCAATTCTTTGATTATTTCTGAGACCCTAGGGGTTGTTTGGGATGTCCAATCCATGCGTCACCCGTTACAGCACTTCGTTGATGATATCTGAGTCCCTCGGGGCTGTTTGGCCTGTCGATTCCTTGCATCACCCGTGACAGCACTTCGTTGATGATATCTCAGTCCCTAGGGGCTGTTTGGGCTATCGAATCCGTGCGTAACCCGTGACAGCACTTCGTTGATGATATCTCAGTCCGTAGGGGGCGTTCTGGCTGTCCAATCCCTGCGTGACCCGTGACAGCAGTTCGTTGATGATTTCTGAGTCCCTAGGGGCTGTTTGGGCTTACGAATCAGTGCGTCACCCGTAACACCAGTTCGTTGATGATTTCGGAGTCCCTAGGGGCTGTTTGGGCTGTCGAATACATGTGTTACTCGTGACAGCATTTCGTTGATGGTTTCTGAGTCCCTAGCGGTTGGTTAGGATGTCGAATCCCTGCGTCAACCCTGACAGTAGTTCGTTGGTGATTTCTGAGTCCCTAGGGGGTGTTTGGGCTGTCGAATCCCTGCGTGACCCGTGACAGCAGTTCGTTGATGATTTCTCAGTCCCAAGGGCCTGTTTGGCTGTCGAATCCCTGCGTGACCCGTGACAGCAGTTCGTTGATGATATCTCAGTCCCTAGGGGCTGTTTGGGCTTACGAATCCGTGCGTCACCAGTGACACTGGTTCGTGGATAATGTCTAAGTGCCTAGGGGCTGTTTGGGCTGTCGAATCCATGCGTCACCTGTGACAGCAGTTCGTTGATTATTTCTGAGACCCTAGGGGCTGTTTGGGATGTCCAATCCGTGCGTCACTCTTTACAGCACTTCATTGATGATATCGGAGTCCCTAGGGGCTGTTGTCGATTCCATGCGTCAACCGTGACAGGACTTCGTTGATGATATCTCAGTCCCTATGGGCAGTTTGGGCTGTCGAATCCGTCCGTCACCCGTTAGAGCAGTTCGTTGGTGATTTCTGAGTCCCTAGGGGGTGTTTGGGCTGTTGAATCCCTGCGTCACCCGTGACAGCAGTTCGTTGGTGATTTCTGAGTCCGTAGGGGGCGTTCTGGCTGTCGAATCCCTGCGTGACCCGTGACAGCAGTTCGTTGATGATTTCTGAGTCCCTAGGGGCTGTATGGGCTTACGAATCAGTGCGTCACCCGTAACACCAGTTCGTTGATAATTTCGGAGTCCCTAGGGGCTGTTTGGGCTGTCGAATACATGTGTTACCCGTGACAGCATTTCGTTGATGGTTTCTGAGTCCCTAGCGGTGGTTGGGATGTCGAATCCCTGCGTCAACCGTGACAGTAGTTCGTTGGTGATTTCTGAGTCCCTAGGGGGTGTTTGGGCTGTCGAATCCCTGCGTGACCCGTGAGTCACCCGTGACAGCAGTTCGTTGCTGATATCTTAGTCCCTAGGGGCTGTTTGGGCTTACGAATCCGTGCGTCAACCGTGACACCTGTTCGTTGATGATTTCTTAGTCCCTAGGGGCTGTTTGGCCTGTCGATTCCCTGCGTCACCCGTGACAGCAGTTCGTTGGTGATTTCTGAGTCCTAGGGGGTGTTTGGGCTGTCGAATCCGTGCGAGACCCGTGACAGTAGTTTGTTGATGATTTCTCAGTCCCAAGGGGCTGTTTGGGCTCTCGAATCCATGCGTCACCCGTGACAGCAGTTCGTTGATGATATCTCAGTCCCTAGGGGCTGTTTGGGCTTACGAATCCGTGCGTCACCAGTGACACTGGTTCGTGGATAATGTCTGAGTACCTAGGGGCTGTTTGGGCTGTCGAATCCATGCGTCACCTGTGACAGCAGTTCGTTGATTATTTCTGAGACCCTAGGGGCTGTTTGGGATGTCCAATCCATGCGTCACTCGTTACATCACTTCGTTGATGATATCGGAGTCCCTAGGGGCTGTTTGGGCTGTCGATTCCCTGCGTCACCCGTGACAGCACTTCGTTGATGATATCTCAGTCCCTATGGGCAGTTTGGTCTGTCGAATCCGTCCGTCACCCGTTAGAGCAGTTCGTTGGTGATTTCTGATTCCCTAGGGGGTGTTTGGGCTGTCGAATCCCTGCGTGACCCGTGAAAATAGTTCGTTGCTGATTTCTCTGTCCCAAGGGGTTGTTTGGGCTGTCGAATCCGTGCATCACCCGTGACAACAGTTCGTTGATGATATCTCAGTCCTAGGGGATGTTTGGGCTTACGAATCTGTGCGTCACCCGTGACACCAGTTCGTTGATGATTGATGAGTCCCTAGGGGCTGTTTGGGCTGTCGAATCCATGTGTCAACCGTGACAGCAGTTCGTTGGTGATTTCTGAGTCCTTAGGGGCTGTTTGGGCAGTCGAATCCTTGCGTCACCCGAGACACCAGTTCTTTGATGATTTCTGAGTCACTAGGGGGTGTTTGGGATGTCGAATCCATGCGGCACCCGTCACAGCAGTTCGTTGATGATATCTGAGTCCCTAGGGGCTGTTTGGGCTGTCGAATCCATGTGTGACCCGTGACAGCATTTCGTTGATGGTTTCTAAGTCCCTAGCGGTTGTTTGGGCTGTCAAATCCCTGCGTCAACCGTGACAACAGTTCGTTGATGCTATCTGAGTTCCTAGGGACAGTTTGGGCTGTCGAATCCCTACGTGACACGCGACAGCAGTTCGTTGATGATTTCACAGTCCCAAGGGGCTGTTTGGGCTGTCGAATCCGTTCGTCCCTCGTGACACCGGTTCGTTGCTGATTTCTGAGTCCCTAGGGGTGTTTGGGCTGTCGAATCCGTGCGTCAACCGGGACACCAATTCGTTGATTATTTCTGAGACCCTAGGGGCTGTTTGGGATGTCGAATCCATGCGTCAACCGAGACAGCAGTTCGTTGATTATTTCTGAGTCCCTAGGGGGTGTTTGGGCTGTCGAATCCATGCGTCACCCGTGACAGCAGTTCGTTGATGATATCTTAGTCCCTAGGGGCTGTTTGGCTTACAAATCCGTGCGTCACCCGTGACACCTGTTCGTTGATGATTTCTTAGTCCCTAGGGGCTGTTTGGCCTGTCGATTCCCTGCGTCACCCGTGACAGCAGTTCGTTGATGATTTCTCAGTCCGAAGGGTCAATTTGGGCTGTCGAATCCGTGCGTCACCCGTGACAGGAGTTCGTTGGTGATTTCTGAGTCCCTAGGGGGTGTTTGGGCTGTCGAATCCTTGCGAAACCCGTGACAGCAGTTCGTTGATAATTTCTAAGTCCCTAGGGGCTGTTTGGGCTTACGAATCCGTGCGTCACCAGTGACACTGGTTCGTGGATAATGTCTGAGTGCCTAGGGGCATCCATATGTCACCCGTGACGGCAATTTGATTTATGATTTCTTAGTCCAAATGGCTGTTTGCGCTGTTGAATCCAAGTGTCACCCGTGGCAGCAGTTTAGATGATGATATCTGATTCCCTAGGGGCTGTTTGGGCTGTCGAATCCCTGCGGCACCCGTGAGAGCAGTTCGTTGATGATATCTAAGTCCCTAGGGGCTGTTTGGGCTGTCGACTGCATGCGTCACCCGTGACAGCAGTTCGTTGATGATTTCTGAGACGCAAGGGGCTGATTGGGCTGTCACATCCACACTTCACCCGTGACGGCAGTTTGATTTATGATTTTAGAGTCCCAATGGCTGTTTGCGCTGTCGAGTCCTAGCATCACTCGTGGCAGCAGTTTCGATGATGATAGATGAGTCCCTCGGGGCTGTTTGGGCTGTCGAATCCATGTGTCACTCGTGACAGCAGCTCATTCATGTTTTATGAGTCCTTAGGGGCTGTTTAGGCTGTCGAATCCATGCGTCACCCGTGACAGTAGTTCGTTGATGATTTCAGAGTCTCAAGGGGTTGATTGGGCTGTCAAATCCATCTGTCACCCATGACGGCAGTTTGATTTATGATTTCTGAGTCAAATATCAAATGATGATATCTAATTCCCTAGGGGCTGTTTGGGCTGTCGAATCCCTGCGGCACCCGTGAGAGCAGTTCGTTGATGATATCTAAGTCTCTAGGGGCTGTTTGGGCTGTTGAATGCATGCGTCACCCGTGACAGCAGTTCGTTGATGATTTCTGAGTCGCAAGGGGCTGATTGGGCTGTCGCATCCACACGTCACCCGTGACGGCAGTTTGATTTATGATTTTAGAGTCCCTAAGGGCTATTTGCGCTGTCCAGTCCTAGCATCACTCGTGGCAGCAGTTTTGATGATGATAGATGAGTCCCTAAGGGCTGTTTGGGGTATCGAATCCATGCGTCACTCGTGACAGCAGTTCATTCATGTTTTATGAGGCCCTAGGGGCTGTCAAATCCATGCGTCACCCGTGACAGTAGTTCGTTGATGATTTCTGAGTCTCAAGGGGCTGATTGGGCTGTCAAATCCATCTGTCACCCGTGATGGCAGTTTGATTTATGATATCTGAGTCCCTAGGGGCTGTTAGCACTGTCGAATCCAAGAATCACCCGTGGGAGCAGTTTCGTTAATGATATCCGAGTCCCTAGGGGCTGTTTGGGCTCTCGAATCTATGCGTCATCCATGACAGTAGTTCGTTGATGATTTCTGAGTCTCAAGGGGCTGATTGGGCTGTCAAATCCATCTGTCACCCGTGGCAGCAGTTTCGTTCATGATATCTGAGTCTGTTAGGGCTGTTTGGGCTGTCGAATCCAAGCGTCACTCGTGGCAGCAGTTTCGTTCATGATATCTGAGTCCCTAGGGGCTGTTTGGGCTGTCGAATCCCTGCGGCACCCGTGATAGCAATTTATTGATGATTTCTGAGTCCCAAGAGGCAAATTGTGCTGTCAAACCCATCTGTCACCCGTGACGGCAGTTTGATTTATGATTTCAGAGTCCCTAGGGGCTGTTTGGGCTGTTGAATCCTTGCGTCACCCGTGACAGTAGTTCGTTGATGATTTCTGAGTCTCAAGAGGCTGATTGGGCTGTCAAATCCACCCGTCACCCGTGACGGTAGTTTGATTGATGATTTCTGAGTCTCTAGGGGCTGTTTGGGCTTTCAAATCCATCTGTCACCCGTGACGGTAGTATGATTGATGATTTCTGAGTCCCAGGGGCTGTTTGCACTGTCGAATCCAAGCGGCACACGTGGGAGCAGTTTCGTTAATGATATCCAAGTCCCTAGGGGCTGTTTGGGCTCTCGAATCCATGCATCACCCGTGACAGCAATTCGTTGATTATTTCTGAGTTCCTAGTGGCTGTTTGCGCTGTCGAATCGAAGCGTCACCCGTGACAGCAGTTTCGTTCATGATATCTAAGTCCCTAGGGGCTGTTTGGGTTGTCGAATCCCTGCGGCACCCGTGACAGCATTCGATGATGATTTCTGAGTCCCAAGGGGCTGATTGGGGTGTCGCATCCATACGTCACCCGTGACAGCAGTTTGATTTCTAATTTCTGAGTCCCAATGGCTGTTTGCGCTGTCGAATCCAAGCGTCACCTGTGGCAGCAGTTTAGATGATGATATCTGATTCCCTAGGGGCTATTTGCGCTGTCGAATACAAGCGTCACCCATGGCAGCAGATTCGATGATGATATCTGAGTCTTGAGGGGCTGTTTGGGCTGTCGAATCAATGCGTCACCCGTGACAGCAGTTCATTCATGTTTTATGAGTCCCCAAGGGCTGTTTGGGCTGTCGAATGCATGCGTTACGCATGACAGCAGTTTGATTTATGATTTCTGAGTCCCTAGCGGCTTTATGCGCTGTCGAATCCAAGCGTCACCTGTGGGAGCAGTTTTGTTGACGATATCTGAGTTCCTAGGGGCTGTTTGGGCTCTCAAATCCGTGCATCACCCGTGACAGCAGTTCGTTTATTATTTCTGAGTCCCTAGGGGTTGTTTGTGCTGTCGAATCGAAGCGTTACTCCTGGCAGCAGTTTCCTTGATGATATCTGAGTCCCTAGGAGCTGTTTGGGCTGTCGAATCCAAGCGTCACTCGTGGCAGCACTTTCGTTCATGATATTTGAGTCCCTAGGGGCTGTTTGGGCTGTTGAATCCCTGCGGCACCCGTGATAGCAGTTCATTGATGATTTTTGAGTCCCAAGGGACTGATTGTGCTGTCAAACCCATCTGTCACTCGTGACGGCAGTTTGATTTATGATTTCAGAGTCCCTGGGGGTGGTTTGGGCGGTCGAATCCTTGCGTCACTCGTGACAGCAGTTCATTCATGTTTTATGAGTCCCAGGGGCTGTTTGGGCTGTCGAATCCATGCGTCACCCGTGACAGCAGTTCGTTGATGATTTCTCAGTCTCAAGGGGCTGATTGGGCTATTGCATCCATACGTCACCCGTGACGGCAGTTTGATTTATGATTTCTTAGTCCAAATGGCTGTTTGCGCTGTCGAATCCAAGCATCACCCGTGGCAGCAGTTTAGATGATGATATCTGATTCCCTAGGGGCTGTTGGGGCTGTCGGGGCTGTCGAATCCCTGCGACACCCGTGAGAGTAGTTCGTTGATGATATCTAAGTCCCTAGGGGCTGTTTGGGCTGTCGAATGCATGCGTCACCCGTGACAGTAGTTCATTGATGATTTCTAAGTCTCAAGGGGCTGATTGGGCTGTCAAATCCATCCGTCACCTGTGACGGTAGTTTGATTGATGATTTCTGAGTCCTAGAGGCTGTTTGGGCTTTCAAATCCATCCGTCACCCGTGACGGTAGTTTGATTGATGATTTCTGAGTCCCCAGGGGCTGTTTGCGCTGTCGAATCCAAGCGGCACCCGTGGGAGCAGTTTCGTTAATGACATCCAAGTCCCTAGGGGCTGTTTGGGCTCTCGAATCCATGCATCACCCGTGACAGCAGTTCGTTGATTATTTCTAAGTTCCTAGTGGCTGTTTGCGCTGTCGAATCGAAGCGTCACCCGTGGCAGCAGTTTTGTTGATGATATCTCTGTCCCTAGGGACTCTTTGGGCTGTCGAATCCGTGCGTTACCCGTGATGGCAGTTTGATTTATGATTTGTGAGTCCCTAGTGGCTGTTTGCGCTGTCGAATCAAAGCGTCACCTGTGGGAGAAGTTTTGTTGATGATATCTGAGTCCCTAGGGGTTGTTTGCGCTGTCGAATCGAAGCGTTACCCGTGGCAACAGTTTCGTTGATGATATCTGAGTCCCTAGGGGCTGTTTGGGCGGTCGAATCCCTGCGGCACCCGTGATAGCAGTTCGTTGATGATTTCTGAGTCCCAAAGGGCTGATTGTGCTGCCAAACCCATCAGTCACCCGTGACGGCAATTTGACTTATGATTTCAGAGTCCCTAGGGGCTGTTTGGGATCTCGAATCCATGCGTCACTCGTGACAGCAGTTCATTCATGTTTTTATGAGTCCTTAGGGGCTGTTTGGGTTGTCGAATCCATGCGTCACCCGTGACAGCAGTTCATTGATGATTTCTGAGTCTCAAGGGGCTGATTAGGCTATTGCATCCATACGTCACCCGTGACGGCAGTTTGATTTATGATTTCTTAGTCCAAATGGCTGTTTGCGCTGTCGAATCCAAACGTCACTCGTGGCAGCAGTTTAGGTGATGATATCTGATTCCCTAGGGGTTGTTTTGGCTGTCGAATGCATGCATCCCCGTGACAGCAGTTCGTTGATGATTTCTAAGTCGCAAAGGGCTGATTGGGTTGTCGCATCCACACGTCACCCGTGACGGCAGTTTGATTTATGATTTTAGTATCCCAATGGATGTTTGCGCTGTCGAGTCCTAGCATCACTCGTGGCAGCAGTTTCGATGATGATAGATGAGTCCCTAGGGGCTGTTTGGGCTATCGAATCCCTGCGTCACTCATGACAGCAGTTCATTCATGTCTTATGAGTCCCTAGGGGCTGTTTGGGCTGTCGAATCCATGCGTCACCCGTGATAGAAGTTCGTTGATGATTTCTGAGTCTCAAGGGGCTGATTGGGCTATCAAATCCACACGTCACCCGTGACGGCAGTTTGATTTATGATTTTAGAGTCCCAATGGCTGTTTGCGATGTCGAATCCAAGCGTCACCCGTGGTAGCAGTTTTGTTGATGATAACTGAGTCTTTATGGGCTGTTTGCGTTGTCGAATCCAAGCGTCACTCGTGGTAGCATTTTCGTTCATGATATCTTAGTCCCTAGGGGTTGTTTGGGCTGTCGAATCCCTGCGGCACCCGTGACAGCAGTTCATTGATGATATCTAAGTCCCTAGGGCTGTTTTGGCTGTCGAATGCATGCGTCACCCGTGACAGCAGTTCGTTGATGATTACTGAGTCGCAAGGGGCTGATTGGGCTGTCGCATCCACACGTCACCCGTGACGGCAGTTTGATTTATGATTTTAGAGTCCCAATGGCTGTTTGCGCTGTACAGTCCTAGCATCACTCGTGGCAGCAGTTTCGATGATGATAGATGAGTCCCTAGGGGCTGTTTGGGCTGTTGAATCCATGCGTCACCCGTGACAGTAGTTCGTTGATGATTTCTGAGTCCCAAGGGACTGATTGTGCTGTCAAACCCATCCGTCACCCGTGACGACAGTTTGATTTATGATTTCAGAGTCCCTAGGGGCTGTTTGGGCTGTCGAATCCATGCGTCACCCTTGACAGCAGTTCGTTGATGATTTCTAAGTCCCAAAGGGCTGATTGGGCTATTGCATCCATACGTCACCCGTGACGGCAGTTTGATTTATGATTTCTTATTCCAAATGGTTGTTTGCGTTGTCGAATCCAAGCGTCACCTGTGGCAGCAGTTTAGATGATGATATCTAATTCCCTAGGGGCTGTTTGGGCTATCGAATCCCTGCGGCACCCATGAGAGCAGTTCGTTGATGATAACTAAGTCCCTAGGGCTGTTTTGGCTGTCGAATGCATGCGTCACCCGTGACAGCAGTTCGTTGATGATTTCTGAGTTGCAAGGGGCTGATTGGGCTGTCGCATCCACACGTCACCCGTGACGGCAGTTTAATTTATGATTTTAGAGTCCCAATGGCTGTTTGCGCTGTAAAGTCCTAGCATCACTCGTGGCAGCAGTTTCGATGATGATAGATGAGTCCCTAGGGGCTGTTTGGGCTGTCGAATCCATGCGTCACTCGTGACAGCAATTCATTCATGTTTTATGAGTCCCTAGGAGCTGTTTGGGCTGTCGAATCCAAACGTCACTCGTGGTAGCAGTTTCGTTCATGATATCTTAGTCCCTAGGGATGTTTGGGCTGTCGAATCCCTGCGGCACCCGTGATAGCAGTTCGTTGATGATTTCTGAGTCCCAAGGGACTGATTGTGCTGTCTCATCCACACGTCACCCGTGACGGCAGTTTAATTTATGATTTTAGAGTCCCAATGGCTGTTTGCGCTGTAAAGTCCTAGCATCACTCGTGGCAGCAGTTTCGATGATGATATGAGTCCCTAGGGGCTGTTTGGGCTGTCGAATCCATGCGTCACCCGTGACAGTAATTCGTTGATTATTTCTGAGTCCCTAGTGGCTGTTTACCCTGTCTAATCGAAGCGTCACTCGTGGCAGCAGTTTTGTTGATGATATCTCTGTCCCTTGGGGCTGTTTAGGTTGTCGAATCCAAGCGTCACTCGTGGCAGCAGTTTCGTTCATGATTTCTGAGTCCCTAGTGGCTGTTTGGGCTGTCGAATCCCTGTGGCACCCGTGAGAGCAGTTCATTGATGATAACTAAGTCCCTAGGGCTGTTTTGGCTGTCGAATGCATGCGTCACCCGTGACAGCAGTTCGTTGATGATTTCTGAGTTGCAAGGGGCTGATTGGGCTGTCTCATCCACACGTCACCCGTGACGGCTATAAACACCCAAAGGAAAATATATATATATTTAGAGAGAGAGAGATGATGATGAATGCAGTTTTCGCTGCCGATGCAGAAATCGGCAGCGACGCAGTTTTCGCTGCCGATGCAGAAATCGGCAGCGACGCAGTATTCGCTGCCGATTCTGGACTGGGCAGCGATGCAGTTTTCGCTGCCGATTCTGGACTGGGCAGCGACGCAGTTTTCGCTGCCGATGCAGAAATCGGCAGCGATGCAGTTTTCCCTGCCGATTCTGGACTGGGCAGCGACGCAGCCTTCACTACCGATACAGAAATCGGAGCGACACAGTTTTCGCTGCCCATTTCTTGATCGGCAGCGACGCAGTTTTCGCTGCCGATGCAGAAATCGGCAGCGACGCAGTTTTCGCTGCCGATGCAGAAATCGGCAGCGATGCAGTTTTCGCTGCCGATTTCTCAATGAACACTGACGCAGAGCTGGGAGGGAGGGGTAAAACTGATTTTAGATAAACCAAACAAGGATAAGGACACACCTAAACCAACCCCCAAACAACCCATTTCATTGGATGGGTAGTATAAATACAAAGAGGGGAGAGAGAATGACCCATCTTCTTCCAAATCCAGCAGCTGCATGCCGTTCTTCCCTTCCCCTTTCACAACAGAAACGTGAATCAGACCAGTAGAGATTACTTTGTGAACTTGTGAGGGAGAGATGAGACCTTGAGAGAGGAGTGGGCAGCTGCATAGAGGAGAGGAAAAAGAGAGCTAGAAAACGTGAGAGGAAGAAGAAGGAGGAGAACCAGCAGCTGAATAGTGTCAAACCTTCCTCAAACTTAGTTAAATTCAGAAGGTATGGGTCATGAAACTCTCTTCCTCTCCCCCGTAAGATCAAAAACGAAAATGAAGAAGAAAAACCCTAAGAAAAGAATTGATCTAAGACCTAAGCCAGCTGTGAAGGAAGCTGAAATTAACCAAGAGAACAAGCAAACAAAAGTGAAATAAAGTCAATTTCAGAACATCTAACAAATCATGGTAGAGGGCTGGCTTTAACTAGGGGGTAATTAATGTGTTCTGCTGTGATGTTGTTGCTGGACTTAATGTGTTCTGCTGTGATGATTGTTGCTGGAATTAATGTGTTCTGCTGTGATGTTTGTTGCTGGAATTAATGTGTTCTACTGTGATGATTGTGCTGAAATTGATGCTGCTGATTTGTGTGTTGCGCAGCGAAATTCTGTTTCGCTGCCGCAACTGAACCTGCTGCAGCGATTTGATATTCGCTGCCGATTTGTGTGTTGCGCAGCGAAATTCTGTTTCGCTGACGCAACTGAACCTGCTGCAGCGAATTCATATTCGCTGCCGATTTGTGTGTTGCGCAGCGAAATTTTGTTTCGCTGCCGCAACTGAACCTCCTGCAGCGAATTCATATTCGCTGCCGATTTGTGTGTTGCGCAGCGAAATTCTGTTTCGCTGACGCAACTGAACCTCCTGCAGCGAATTCATATTCGCTGCCGATTTGTGTGGTGCGCAGCGAAATTCTGTTTCGCTGACGCAGCTGAACCTCCTGCAGCGAAGTGATATTCGCTGCCGAGTTGTGCGTTGTGCAGCGAAACTGTGGCGCCAACAGCGGTGCAGTTCTCGCTGCCGAACTGGCAGCCTGCGGCGAACCAGTTCTCGCTGCCGAAGTGGGCAGCCCGCAGCGAACCAGTTCTCGCTGCCGATTCCTACAATAAGCCTCCTAGGCAGGAATGACTTAAATGCTAATAACAATTTCATGATATGATGGTGTAAAATAGGGAACACTTGAATGTGAACATATGAACTATTGAAATAAGTGTGATGATGAATGTGATTCAAAAATAAAATAAATACAACTGTGCTGATTTGTGACCATTGATGTCTTAGGTGGTGCGGTCGGGATAGGACCATCATCAAGACAGGAACGACCCACAGGTGGAGCAGGTAGGTGACTTGCACCTTTCTTTTTCATACGTTGAATCTTGGAATATTTTAACTTGAGTACTACCATATTGTTAGAACCGATATTAAATTGTCGAACGCTTAATTGTTGATAAAAGAGTGATTAGCTTCGGCTAATGGCATCCGAATGGATGGCCGGGACAAAAGACTGATTAGCTTCGGCTAATGGCATCCAAACGGATGGCCGGGACAAAGAATGATTAGCTTTGGCTAATGGCGTCCGAATGGATGGCCGGGATGAAGGACTGATTAGCTTCGGCTAATGGCATCCAAACGGATGGCCGGGACAAAGAGTGATTAGCTTCGGCTAATGGCGTCCGAATGGATGGCCGGGATGAAGGACTGATTAGCTTCGGCTAATGGCGTCCGAATGGATGGCCGGGATGAAGGACTGATTAGCTTCGGCTAATGGCATCCAAACGGATGGCCGGGACAAAGAGTGATTAGCTTCGGCTAATGGCATCCGAATGGATGGCCGGGACAAAGAATGATTAGCTTTGGCTAATGGCGTCCGAAGGGATGGCCGGGTTAAAAAGGGATGATTTCGCTGCCGATTGTGGATCGGCAGCGACGCAGTTCCGCTGCCGATTCTGGATCGGCAGCGACACAGTATTCGCTGCCGATTCTGGATCGGCAGCGATGCAGTCTTCGCTGCCGATACAGACATCGGCAGCGACCCAGTTTCGCTGCCGATTCCTTGATCGGCAGCGATGTAGTTCCGGCTGCCGATTTTAGGATTGGCAGCGACGCAGCTATCGCTATGGAATCCGGATGGATAGCCGGGACAAATAAACGACTAGTTTTGGCGAATGGCATTTGAAAACTTGTGTATCTATATGTACTACTAATTGTTACATCAAATACATGAAGAAATTATAAATGTTAATGCTTATTTAATTGCTAGGCCGCTAGTTACCATTATTATTATTATTAAGTATTTGTTTTCTCTTAAATGTTTTGTACTGCTGCAGGGACGTCACACCAACGAGATGTCTAGGATACCCGATACACGGGAACCTACTTTTGCAAGGAATTAAGTAGATGCATTCTAAATCACAATGTATTTTGTAGGGATCAATGTACTGAATGTATAACTTTTATTAGATCCTTTTTGTTTAAAAATTGTGATGGCTATTAGAAGTTTAAGAGTGCAAACTCATGTCCATGTATATATATTTTTAATATGAACTCCAAATCATGCAACCTTAATATTATGTGTTTGTGTAAGATTCGCTTTTGAATGAACTGTTGATTGTATGGATTGTATTTTGATGATGTGAGGATTCAAGTTCTTTGATTACCGGCACCATGTGTATTAAATATATATATATATATATATAAAAAAAAATTACTATTGTTTTGGGCTTAGAAAGCCAGGTTGTTACAACGGCAGTTTAATTTATGATTTTAGAGTCCCAATGGCTGTTTGCGCTGTAAAGTCCTAGCATCACTCGTGGCAGCAGTTTCGATGATGATAGATGAGTCCCTAGGGGCTGTTTGGGCTGTCGAATCCATGCGTCACTCGTGACAGCAGTTCATTCATGTTTTATGAGTCCCTAGGAGCTGTTTGGGCTGTCGAATCCAAATGTCACTCGTGGTAGCAGTTTCGTTCATGATATCTTAGTCCCTAGGGATGTTTGGGCTGTCGAATCCTTGCGGCACCCGTGATAGCAGTTCGTTGATGATTTCTGAGTCCCAAGGGACTGATTGTGCTGTCCAACCCATCCGTTACCCGTGACGGCAGTTTGATTTATGATTTTAGAGTCCCTAGGGGCTGTTTGGGCTGTCGAATCCTTGTGTCACTCGTGACAGCAGTTCATTCATGTTTTATGAGTCCTAGGGGCTGTTTGGGCTGTCGAATCCATGCCTCACCCGTGACAGTAGTTCGTTGATTATTTCTGAGTCCCTAGTGGCTGTTTACCCTGTCTAATCGAAGCGTCACTCGTGGAAGCAGTTTTGTTGATGATATCTCTGTCCCTTGGGGCTGTTTAGGTTGTCGAATCCAAGCGTCACTCGTGGCAGCAGTTTCGTTCATGATTTCTGAGTCCCTAGTGGCTGTTTGCGCTGTCGAATCCAAGCGTCACCTGTGGGAGCAGTTTCGTTCATGATATCTGATTCCCTAGGGGCTGTTTGGGCTGTCGAATCCCTGCGGAACCCGTGATAGCAGTTCTTTGATGATTTCTGAGTCCCAAGGGACTGATTGTGCTGTCAAACCCATCCGTCACCCGTGACGGCAGTTTGATTTATGATTTCAGAGTCCCTAGGGGCTGTTTGGGCTGTCGAATCCATGCGTCACCCGTGACAGCAGTTCGTTGATGATTTCTAAGTCCCAAGGGGCTGATTGGGCTATTGCATCCATACGTCACCCGTGACGGCAGTTTGATTTATGATTTCTTATTCCAAATGGCTGTTTGCGCTGTCGAATCCAAGCGTCACCTGTGGCAGCAGTTTAGATGATGATATCTGATTCCCTAGGGGCTGTTTGGGCTGTCGAATCCCTGCGGCACTCGTGAGAGCAGTTCGTTGATGATAACTAAGTCCCTAGGGCTGTTTTGGCTGTCGAATGCATGCGTCACCCGTGACAGCAGTTCGTTGATGATTTCTGAGTTGCAAGGGGCTGATTGGGCTGTCGCATCCACACGTCACCCGTGACGGCAGTTTAATTTATGATTTTAGAGTCCCAATGGCTGTTTGCGCTGTAAAGTCCTAGCATCATTCGTGGCAGCAGTTTCGATGATGATAGATGAGTCCCTAGGGGCTGTTTGGGCTGTCGAATCCATGCGTCACCCGTGACAGCAGTTCGTTGATGATTTCTAAGTCCCAAGGGGCTGATTGGGCTATTCCATCCATACGTCACCCGTGGCGGCAGTTTGATTTATGATTTCAGAGTGCCTAGGGGCTCTTTGGGATGTCGAATCCTTGTGTCGTGACAGCAGTTCATTCATGTTTTATGAGTCCCAGGGGATGTTTGGGCTGTCGAATCCATGCGTCACCCGTGACAGCAGTTCGTTGATGATTTCTAAGTCCCAAGGGGCTGATTGGGCTATTGCATCCATACGTCACACGTGACGGCAGTTTGATTTATGATTTCATAGTCCAAATGGCTGTTTGCGCTGTCGAATCCAAGCGTCACCCGTGGCAGCAGTTTAGATGATGATATCTAATTCCCTAGGGGCTGTTTGGGCTGTCGAATCTCTGCGGCACCCGTGAGAGCAGTTCATTGATGATATCTAAGTCCCTATGGGCTGTTTGGGCTGTCGAATGCATGCTTCACCCGTGACACCAGTTCGTTGATAATTTCTAAGTCGCAAGGGGTGATTAGGCTGTCGCATCCACACGTCACCCGTGACGGCAGTTTGATTTATGATGTTAGAGTCCCAATGGCTGTTTGCGCTGTCGAGTCCTAGCATCACTCGTTGCAGCAGTTTCGATGATGATAGATGAGTCCCTAAGGGCTGTTTGGGTGTCAAATCCATGCGTCACTCGTGACAGCAGTTCATTCATGTTTTATGAGTCCCTAGGGGCTGGTTGGGCTGTGGCATCCATGCGTCACTCGTGACAGCAGTTCATTCATGTTTTATGAGTCCCTAGGGGCTGTTTGGGCTGTCGAATCCATGCGTCACGCGTGACGGCAGTTCATTCATGTTTTATGAGTCCCTAGGGGCTGTTTGGGCTGTCGAATCCATGCGTCACGTGTGACAGCAGTTCATTCATGTTTTATGAGTCCATAGGGGCTGTTTGGGCTGTCAAACCCATCCGTCACCCGTGACGGCAGTTTGATTTATGATTTCAGAGTCCCTAGGGGCTGTTTGTGCTGTCGAATCCATGCGTCACCCGTGACAGCAGTTCGTTGATGATTTCTAAGTCCCAAGGGGCTGATTGGGCTATTCCATCCATTCGTCACCCGTGACGGCAGTTTGATTTATGATTTCAGAGTGCCTAGGGGCTCTTTGGGCTGTCGAATCCTTGTGTCACTCGTGACAGCAGTTCATTCATGTTTTATGAGTCCCAGGGGATGTTTGGGCTGTCGAATCCATGTGTCACCCGTGACAGCAGTTCGTTGATGATTTCTAAGTCCCAAGGGGCTGATTGGGCTATTGCATCCATACGTCACCCGTGACGGCAGTTTGATTTATGATTTCTTAGTCCAAATGGCTGTTTGCGTTGTCGAATCCAAGCGTCACCCGTGGCAGCAGTTTAGATGATGATATCTGAGTCCCTAGGGGTTGTTTGGCCTGTCGAATCCATGCGTCGCCCGTGACAGTAGTTCGTTGATGATTTCTGAGTCTCAAGGGGCTGATTGGGCTGTCAAATCCACACGTCACCCGTGACGGCAGTTTGATTTATGATTTCAGAGTCCCTAAGGGCTGTTTGGGCTGTCGAATCCTTGCGTCACTCGTGACAGTAGTTCCTTCATGTTTTATGAGTCCCTAGGGGCTGTTTGGGCTGTCGAATCCTTGCGTCACTCGTGACAGCAGTTCATTCATGTTTTATGAGTCCCTGGGGGCTGTTTGGGCTGTCGATTCCATGCGTCACCCGTGACAGTTGTTCGTTGATGATTTCTGAGTCCCAAGGGACTGATTGTGCTGTTGCATCCATCCGTCACCCGTGACGGCAGTTTGTTTGATGATTTCAGAGTCCCTAGGGGCTGTTTTGGCTGTCGAGTCCAAGCATCACTCGTGGCAGCAGTTTCGTTCATGATATCTGAGTCCCTAGGGGATGTTTAGGCTGTCGAATCCCTGCGGCACCCGTGAGAGCAGTTCGTTGATGATATCTAAGTCCCTAGGGGCTGTTTTGGCTGTCGAATGCAAGCGTCACCCGTGACAGCAGTTCGTTGATAATTTCTGAGTCGCAAGGGGCTGATTGGGCTGTCGCATCCACACGTCACCCGTGACGGCAGTTTGATTTATGATTTTAGAGTCCCAATGGCTGTTTGCGCTGTCGAGTCCTAGCATCACTCGTGGCAGCAGTTTCGATGATGATAGATGAGTCCCTAGGGGCTGTTTGGGGTGTCGAATCCATGCGTCACCCGTGACAGCAGTTCGTTGATGATTTCTGAGTCTCAAGGGGCTGATTGGGCTGTCAAATCCACACGTCACCCGTGACGGCAGTTTGATTTATGATTTCAGAGTCCCTAAGGGCTGTTTTGGCAGTCGAGTCCAAGCGTCACTCGTGGCAGCAGTTTCGTTCATGATATCTGAGTCCCTAGGGGATGTTTGGGCTGTCGAATCCCTGCGGCACCCGTGAGAGCAGTTCTTTGATGATATCTAAGTCCCTAGGGGCTGTTTGGGCTGTCGAACGCATGCGTCACCCGTGAGAGCAGTTCATTGATGATTTCTAAGTCGCAAGGGGCTGATTTGGCTGTCGCATCCATACGTCACCCGTGACGGCAGTTTGATTTATGATTTCTTAGTCCAAATGGCTGTTTGCGCTGTCGAATCCAAGCGTCACTCGTGGCAGCAGTTTAGGTGATGATAGATGAGTCCCTAGGGGCTGTTTGGGGTGTAGAATCCATGCGTCACTCGTGACAGCAGTTCATTCATGTTTTATGAGTCCCGAGGGGCTGTTTGGGTGTCGAATCCATGCGTCACTCGTGACAGCAGTTCATTCATGTTTTAAGAGTCCCTAGGGGCTGTTGGGGCTCTCGAATCCATGCGTCACCCGTGACAGTAGTTCGTTGATGATTTCTGAGTCCCAAGGGACTGATTGTGCTGTTGCATCCATCCGTCACCCGTGATAGCAGTTTGATTTATGATTTCAGAGTCCCTAGGAGCTGTTTTGGCTGTCGAGTAGAAGCGTCACTCGTGGCAGCAGTTTTGTTCATGATATCTAAGTCTCTAGGGGATGTTTGGGCTGTCGAATCCCTGCGGCACCCGTGAGAGCAGTTCGTTGATGATATCTAAGTCCCTAGGGGCTGTTTGGGCTGTCGAATGCATGTGTCACCCGTGAGAGCAGTTCGTTGATGATTTCTAAGTCGCAAGGGGCTGATTGGGCTGTCGCATCCATACGTCACCCGTGACAGCAGTTTGATTTATGATTTCTTAGTCCAAATGGCTGTTTGCGCTGTCGAATCCAAGCGTTACTCGTGGCAGCAGTTTAGGTGATGATAGATGAGTCCATAGGGGCTGCTTGGGCTGTGGAATCCTTGCGTCACTCGTGACAGCAGTTCATTCATGTTTTATGAGTCCCTAGGGGCTGTTTGGGCTGTCGAATCCTTGCGTCACTCGTGACAGCAGTTCCTTCATGTTTTATGAGTTCCAGGGGCTGTTTGGGCTGTCGAATCCATGGTCACCCGTGATAGCAGTTCGTTGATGATTTCTAAGTCTCAAGGTGCTGATTGGGCTGTCAAATCCACACGTCACTCGTGACGGCAGTTTGATTTATGATTTCAGATTCCCTAAGGGCTGTTTGGGCTGTCGAATCCTTGCGTCACTCGTGACAGCAGTTCATTCATGTTTTATGAGTCCCAGGGGCTGTCGAATGCATGCGTCACCCGCGATAGCAGTTCGTTGATGATTTCTAAGTTGCCTGGGGCTGATTGTGCTGTCGCATCCACACGTCACCCGTGACGACAGTTTGATTTAAGATTTTAGAGTCCCAATGGCTGTTTGCGCTGTCGAGTCCTAGCATCACTCGTGGCAGCAGTTTCGATGATGATAGCTGAGTCCCTAGGGGCTGTTTGGGGTGTCGAATCCATGCGTCACTCGTGACAGCAGTTCATTCAAGTTTTATGAGTCCCTAGGGGCTCTTTGGGCTGTCGAATCCATGCGTCACTCGTGACGCCAGTTCATTCATGTTTTATGAGTCCCTAGGGGCTGTTTGGGGTGTCGAATCCATGTGTCACCCGTGACAGTTGTTCGTTGATGATTTCTGAGTCTCAAGGGGCTGATTAGGCTGTCAAATCCACACGTCACCCGTGACGCCAGTTTGATTTATGATTTCTTAGTCCAAATGGCTGTTTGCGCTGTCGAATCCAAGCGTCACCCGTGGCAGCAGTTTAGATGATGATATCTGATTCCCTAGGGGCTGTTTGGGCTGTCGAATCCCTGCGGCACCCGTGAGAGCAGTTCGTTGATGATTTCTAAGTCGCAAGGGGCTGATTGGGCTGTCGCATCCATACGTCACCCGTGACAGCAGTTTGATTTATGATTTCTTAGTCCAAATGGCTGTTTGCGCTGTCGAATCCAAGCGTTACTCGTGGCAGCAGTTTAGGTGATGATAGATGAGTCCATAGGGGCTGCTTGGGCTGTTGAATCCATGCGTCACTCGTGACAGCAGTTCATTCATGTTTTATGAGTCCCTAGGGGCTGTTTGGGCTGTCGAATCCTTGCGTCACTCGTGACAGCAGTTCCTTCATGTTTTATGAGTTCCAGGGGCTGTTTGGGCTGTCGAATCCATGGTCACCCGTGATAGGAGTTCGTTGATGATTTCTAAGTCTCAAGGGGCTGATTGGGCTGTCAAATCCACACGTCACTCGTGACGGCAGTTTGATTTATGATTTCAGATTCCCTAAGGGCTGTTTGGGCTGTCGAATCCTTGCGTCACTCGTGACAGCAGTTCATTCATGTTTTATGAGTCCCAGGGGCTGTCGAATGCATGCGTCACCCGCGACAGCAGTTCGTTGATGATTTCTAAGTTGCCTGGGGCTGATTGTGCTGTCGCATCCACACGTCACCCGTGACGACAGTTTGATTTAAGATTTTAGAGTCCCAATGGCTGTTTGCGCTGTCGAGTCCTAGCATCACTCGTGGCAGCAGTTTCGATGATGATAGCTGAGTCCCTAGGGGCTGTTTGGGGTGTCGAATCCATGCGTCACTCGTGACAGCAGTTCATTCAAGTTTTATGAGTCCCTAGGGGCTCTTTGGGCTGTCGAATCCATGCGTCACTCGTGACGCCAGTTCATTCATGTTTTATGAGTCCCTAGGGGCTGTTTGGGGTGTCGAATCCATGCGTCACCCGTGACAGTTGTTCGTTGATGATTTCTGAGTCTCAAGGGGCTGATTAGGCTGTCAAATCCACACGTCACCCGTGACGCCAGTTTGATTTATGATTTCTTAGTCCAAATGGTTGTTTGCGCTGTCGAATCCAAGCGTCACCCGTGGCAGCAGTTTAGATGATGATATCTGATCCCCTAGGGGCTGTTTGGGCTGTCGAATCCCTGCGGCACCCGTGAGAGCAACGCGTTGATGATAACTAAGTCCCTAGGGCTGATTGAGCTGTCGCATCCACACGTCACCCGTGATGGCAGTTTGATTTATGATTTTAGAGTCCCAAAGGCTGTTTGCGCTGTCGAGTCCTAGCATCACTCGTGGCAGCAGTTTCGATGATGATAGATGAGTCCCTAGGGGATGTTTGGGGTGTCGAATCCATGCGTCCCTAGTGACAGCATTTCATTCATGTTTTATGAGTCCCTAGGGGCTGTTTGGGCTGTCGAATCCATGCGTCGCCCGTGACAGTAGTTCGTTGATGATTTTTGAGTCTCAAGGGGCTGATTGGGCTGTCAAATCCATCCGTCACCCGTGACGACAGTTTGATTTATGATTTCTGAGTCCTTATGGGCTGTTTGCGCTGTCGAATCCAAGCGTCACCTGTGGGAGCAGTTTCGTTCATGATATCCGAGCCCCTAGGGGCTGTTTGGGCTCTCGAATCCATGCATCCCCCGTGACAGCAGTTCGTTGATTATTTCTGAGTCCCTAGGGGCTGTTTGCGTTGTTGAATTGAAGCGTCACCCGTGGCAGCAGTTTCGATGATGATATCTCTGTCCCTAGGGGCTCTTTGGGCTGTCGAATCCGTGCGTCACCCGGGACGACAGTTTGATTAATGATTTCTGAGTCCCTAGTGGCTGTTTGCGCTGTCGAATCCAAGCGTCACCTGTGGGAGCAATTTTGTTGATGATATCTGAGTCCCTAGGGGTTATTTGGGCTCTCGAATCCGTGGATCACCTGTGACAGCAGTTCGTTTATTATTTATGAGTCCCTAGGGGTTGTTTGTGCTGTCGAATCGAAGCGTTACCCGTGGCAGCAGTGTTGTTGATGATATCTGAGTCCCTAGGGGTTGTTTGGGCTGTCGAATGCATGTGTCACCCATTAGAGCAGTTCGTTGATGATTTCTAAGTCGCAAGGGGCTGATTGGGCTGTCGCATCCAGACGTCACCCGTGACGGCAATTTGTTTTATGATTTTAGAGTCCCAATGGTTGTTTGCGCTGTCGAGTCCTAGCATCACTCGTGGCAGCAGTTTCGATGATGATAGATGAGTCCCTAGGGGCTGTTTGGGGTGTCGAATCCATGCGTCACTCGTGACAGCAATTCATTCATGTTTTATGAGTCCCTAGGGCTTGTTTGGGTGTCGAATCCATGCGTCACCCGTGACAGTAGTTCGTTGATGATTTCTGAGTCCCAAGGGACTGATTGTGCTGTTGCATCCATCCGTCACCCGTGACGGCAGTTTGATTTATGATTTCAGAGTCCCTAGGAGTTGTTTTGGCTGTCGAGTAGAAGCGTCACTCGTGGCAGCAGTTTTGTTCATGATATCTAAGTCTCTAGGGGATGTTTGGGCTGTCGAATCCCTGCGGCACCCGTGAGAGCAGTTCGTTGATGATATCTAAGTCCCTAGGGGCTGTTTGGGCTGTCGAATGCATGCGTCACCCGTGAGAGCAGTTCGTTGATGATTTCTGAGTCCCAAGGGGCTGATTGGGCTATCGCATCCATACGTCACCCGTGACGGCAGTTTGATTTATGATTTCTTAGTCCAAATGGCTGTTTGCGCTGTCGAATCAAAGCATCACTCGTGGCAGCAATTTAGGTGATGATAGATGAGTCCCTAGGGGCTGGTTGGGCTGTGGAATCCATGCGTCACTCGTGACAGCAGTTCATTCATGTTTTATGAGTCCCTAGGGGTTGTTTAGGCTGTCGAATCCATGCGTCACCTGTGACAGTAGTTCATTGATGATTTCTGAGTCTCAAGGGGCTGATTGGGATGTCAAATCCATCCGTCACCCGTGACGGCAATTTGATTTATGATTTCTGAGTCCCTATGGGCTGTTTGCGCTGTCGAATCCAAGCGTCACCCGTGGGAGCAGTTTCGTTAATGATATACGAGTCCCTAGGGGCTGTTTGTGCTCTCGAATCCATACATCACCCGTGACACCAGTTCGTTGATTATTTCTGAGTCCCTAGGGGCTGTTTGCGCTGTCGAATCGAAGCGTCACCCGTGGCAGCAGTTTCGTTTATAATATCTCTGTCCCTAGGGGCTCTTTGGATTGTCGAATCCGTGCGTCACCCGTGGCAGCAGTTTCGTTCATGATTTCTGAGTCTCTAGTGGCTGTTTGGGATCTCGAATCCATGGATCACCCGTGACAGCAGTTCGTTTATTATTTCTCAGTCCCTAGGGGTTGTTTGCGCTGTCGAATCGAAGCGTTACCCGTGGCAGCAGTTTCGTTGATGATATCTGAGTCCTTATGGGCTGTTTGCGTTGTCGACTCCAAGCGTCACTCGTGGCAGCAGTTTCGTTCATGATATCTGAGTCCCTAGGGGCTGTTTGGGCTGTCGAATCCCTGCGGCACCCGTGAGAGTAATTCGTTGATGATATCTAAGTCCCTAGGGGCTGTTTGGGCTGTCGCATGCATCCGTCACCCGTGACAGCACTTCGTTGATGATTTCTGAGTCGCAAGGGGCTGATTGGGCTGTCGCATCCACACGTCACCCGTGACGGCAGTTTGATTTATGATTTTAGAGTCCCAATGGCTGTTTGCGCTGTCGAGTCCTAGCATCACTCGTGGCAGCAGTTTCGATGATGATAGATGAGTCCCTAGGGGCTCTTTGGGGTGTCGAATCCATGCGTCACTCGTGGCAGCAGTTCATTCAAGTTTTATGAGTCTGTAAGAGCTGTTTGGGATGTCGAATCCTGGCGTTACTCGTGACAGCAGTTCATTCATGTTTTATGAGTCCCAAGGGCTGTTTGGGCTGTCGAATCCATGCGTCATCCGTGACAGCAGTTCGTTGATGATTTCTGAGTCCCAAGGGGCTGATTGGGCTATCGCATCCATACATCACGCGTGACAGCAGTTTGATTTATGATTTCTTAGTCCAAATGGCTGTTTGCGCTGTCGTATCCAAGCGTCCCCGTGGCAGCAGTTTAGATAATGATATCTGATTCCCTAGGGGCTGTTTGGGCTGTCGAATCCTTGCGGCACCCGTTAGAGCAGTTCGTTGATGATATCTAAGTCCCTAGGGGGTGTTTGGTCTGTCGAATGCATGCATCACCCGTGACAGCAGTTCGTTGATGATTTCTGAGTCGCAAGGGGCTGATTGGGCTGTCGCATCGACACGTCACCCGTGACGGCAGTTTGATTTATGATTTTAGAGTACCAATCACTGTTTGCGCTGTGGAGTCCTAGCATCACTCGTGGCAGCAGCTTCGATGATGATAGATGAGTCCCTAGGGGCTGTTTGGGCTATGGAATCCATGCGTCACTCGTGACAGCAGTTCATTCATGTTTTATGAGTCCCTAGGGGCTGTTTGGCCTGTCGAATCCATGCGTCGCCCGTGACAGTATTTCGTTGATGATTTCTGAGTCTCAAGGGGCTGATTGGGCTGTCAAATCCATCCGTCACCCGTGACGGCAGTTTGATTTATGATTTCTAAGTCCCTAGGGGCTGTTTGGGCTGTCGAATCCAAGCGTCACCCGTGGGAGCAGTTTCGTTGATGATATCTGATTCCCTAGGGGCTTTTTGGGCTGTCGAATCCTTGCGGCACCCGTTAGAGCAGTTCGTTGATGATATCTAAGTCCCTAGGGGGTGTTTGGTCTGTCGAATGCATGCATCACCCGTGACAGCAATTCGTTGATGATTTCTGAGTCGCAAGGGACTGATTGGGCTGTCGCATCCACACGTCACCCGAGACGGCATTTTGATTTATGATTTTAGAGTACCAATGGTTGTTTGCGCTGTCGAGACCTTGCATCACTTGTGGCAGCAGTTGCGATGATGATAGATGAGTCCCTAGGGGCTGTTTGGGCTGTCGAATCCAAGCGTCACCCGTGGGAGCAGTTTCGTTGATGATATCTGATTCCCTAGGGGCTGTTTGGGCTGTCGAATCCCTGTGGCACCCGTGAGAGTAGTTCGTTGATGATATCTAAGTCCCTAGGGGCTGTTTTGGCCGTCGAATGCATGCATCACCCGTAACAGCAGTTCGTTGATGATTTCTGAGTCGCAAGGGGCTGATTGGGCTGTCTCATCCACACGTCACCCGTGACGGCAGTTTGATTTATGATTTTAGAGTCCCAATGGTTGTTTGTGCTGTCGAGTCCTCGCATCACTCGTGACAGCAGTTTCGATGATGATAGATGAGTCCCTAGGGGCTGTTGGGCTGTCGAATCCATGCGTCACTCGTGACAGCAGTTCATTCATGTTTTATGAGTCCCTAGGGGCTGTTTGGGCGGTCGAATCCATGCGTCCCCCGTGACAGTAGTTCGTTGAGGATTTTTAAGTCCCAAAGGACTGATTGTGCTGTCCAACCCATCCGTCACCCGTGACGACAGTTTGATTAATGATTTCAGAGTACCTAGGTGCTGTTTGGGCTGTCGAATCCATGCGTCACTCGGGACAGCTGTTCATTCATGTTTTAGGCTATCGAATCCATGCGTCACCCGTGACAGTAGTTCGTTGATGATTTTTAAGTCCCAAGGGACTGATTGTGCTGTCCAACCCATCCGTCACCCGTGACGGCAGTTTGATTAATGATTTCAGAGTACCTAGGGGTTGTTTGGGCTGTCGAATCCATGCGTCACTCGGGACAGCTGTTTGGGTTGTTTGCGCTGTCGAGTCCTAGCATCACTTGTGGCAGCAGTTGCGATGATGATAGATGAGTCCCTAGGGGCTGTTTGGGCTGTCGAATCCAAGCGTCACCCGTGGGAGCAGTTTCGTTGATGATATCTGATTCCCTAGGGGTTGTTTGGGCTGTCGAATCCCTGCGGCACCCGTTAGAGCAGTTCGTTGATGATATCTAAGTCCCTAGGGGGTGTTTGGTCTGTCGAATGCATGCATCACCCGTGACAGCAGTTCGTTGATGATTTCTGAGTCGCAAGGGACTGATTGGGCTGTCGCATCCACACGTCACCCGTGACGGCAGTTTGATTTATGATTTTAGAGTACCAATGGCTGTTTGCGCTGTCGAGTCCTAGCATCACTCGTGGCAGCAGTTTCGATGATGATAGATGATTCCCTAGGGGCTGTTTGGGCTCTCGAATCCTTGCGTCACTCGTGACAGCAGTTCATTCATGTTTTATGAGTCCATAAGGGCTGTTTGGCCTGTCGAATCCATGCGTCACCCGTGACAGTAGTTCGTTGATGATTTCTGAGTCTCAAGGGGCTGATTGGGCTTTCAAATCCATCCATGAGTTTAGATGATGATATCTGATTCTCTAGGGGCTGTTTGCGCTGTCAAATCCAAGCATCACTGGTGGCAGCAGTTTCGATGCTGATATCTGAGTCTTGAGGGGCTGTTTGGGCTGTCGAATCAATGCGTCACCCGTGAGAGCAGTTCATTCATGTTTTATGAGTCCCCAAGGGGTGTTTGGGCTGTCGAATGCATGCGTTACGCGTGACAGCAGTTTGATTTATTATTTCTAAGTCCCTAGTGGCTTTTTGCGCTGTCGAATCCAAGCGTCACCTGTGGAAGCAGTTTTGTTGATGATATCAGACTTCTTAGGGGCTGTTTGGGCTCTCGAATCCGTGGATCACCCGTGACAATAATTCATTTATTATTTCTGAGTCCCTAGGGGTTGTTTGCGCTGTCGAATCAAAGCGTGACCCGTGGCAGCAGTTTCGTTGATGATATCTGAGTCCCTAGGGGCTGTTTGGGCTGTCGAATCCAAGCGTCACTCATGGCAGCAGTTTCGTTCATGATATCTGAGTCCCTAGGGGTTGTTTGGGCTGTCGAATCCCTGCGGCACTCGTGATAGCAATTCGTTGATGATTTCTGAGTCCCAAGGGGCTGATTGTGCTGTCAAACCCATTCGTCACCCGTGACGGCAATTTGCTTTATGATTTCAGAGTCCCTAGGGGCTGTTTTGGCTGTTGAATCCTTGCGTCACTCGTGACAGCAGTTTGGTGATTATTTCTGAGTCCCTAGGGGCTGTTTGCGCTGTTGAATCGAAGCATCACCCGTGGCAGCAGTTTCGTTTATGATAGCTCTGTCCCTAGGGGCTCTTTGGGCTGTCGAATCCGTGCGTCACCCGTGACGGCAGTTTGATTTATGATTTCTGAGTCGCGCTGTCGAATCCAAGCGTCACTTGTGGGAGCAGTTTTGTTGATGATATCTGAGTCCCTAGGGGGTGTTTGCGCTGACGAATCCGTGCGTCACCCGTGACACCAGTTCGTTGATCATTTATGAGTCCCTAGGGGCTGTTTGCGCTGTTGAATCCAAGCGTCACCCGTGGCAGCAGTTTAGATGATGATATCTGATTCCCTAGGGGCTGTTTGGGCTGTCGAATCCCTGCGGCACCCGTGAGAGCAGTTCGTTGATGATATCTAAGTCCCTAGGGGCTGTTTGGGCTGTCGAATGCATGCGTCACCAGTGACAGCAGTTCATTGATGATTTCTGAGTCGCAAGGGGCTGATTGGGTTGTCGCATCCACACGTCACCCGTGACGGCAGTTTGATTTATGATTTTAGAGTCCCAATGGATGTTTGCGCTGTCGAGTCCTAACATCACTCATGGCAGCAGTTTCGATGATGATAAATGAGTCCCTAGGGGCTGTTTGGGCTGTCGAATCCATGCGTCACTCGTAACAGCAGTTCATTCATGTTTTATGAGTCCCTAGGGGCTGTTTGGGCTGTCGAATCCATGCGTCACCCGTGACAGTAGTTCGTTGATGATTTCTAAGTCTCAAGGGGCTGATTGGGCTATCAAATCCATTCGTCACCCGTGACGGCAGTTTGATTTATGATTTCTGAGTCCCTATGGGCTGTTTGGGCTGTCGAATCCAAGCGTCACCCGTGGGAGCAGTTTCGTTAATGATATCCGAGTCCCTAGGGGCTGTTTGGGCTCTCGAATCCTTGCGTCACTTGTGACAGTAGTTCATTGATGATTTTTTAGTCTCAAGGGGCTGATTGGGCTGTCAAATCCATCTGTCACCCGTGGCAGCAGTTTCGTTCATGATATCTGAGTCCCTAGGGGTTGTTTGGGCTGTCGAATCCCTGCGGCAGCCGTGACAGCATTCAATGATGATTTCTGAGTCTCAAGGGGCTGATTGGGCTGTCGCATCCATAAGTCACCCGTGACGGTAGTTTGATTTATGATTTTTGAGTCCCAATGGTTGTTTGCGCTGTCGAATCCAATCGTCACCCGTGGCAGCAGTTTAGATGATGATATCTGATTCCCTAGGGGCTGTTTGCGCTGTCGAATCCAAGCGTCACCCGTGGCAGCAGTTGGCAGCAGTTTCGATGATGATATCTGAGTCCTGAGGGGCTGTTTGGGCTGTCAAATCAATGCGTCACCCGTGAGAGCAGTTCTTTCACGTTTTATGAGTCCTCAAGGGCTGTTTGGGCTGTCGAATGCATGCGTTATGCGACACAGCAGTTTGATTTATGATTTCTGAGTCCCTTGTGGCTTTTTGCGCTGTCGAATCCAAGCGTCACCTGTGGGAGCAGTTTTGTTGATGATATCTGAGTCCCTAGGGGCTATTTGGGCTCTCGAATCCGTGCATCACCTGTGACAGCAGTTCGTTTATTATTTCTGAGTCCCTAGGGGTCGAAGCGTTACCCGTGGCAGCAGTTTCGTTGATGATATCTGAGTCCCTAGGGGCTGTTTGGGCTGTCGAATCCAAGCGTCACCCGTGGGAGCAGTTTCGTTAATGATATCCGAGTCCCTAGGGGCTGTTTGGGCTCTCGAATCCTTGCGTCACTCGTGACAGTAGTTCATTGATGATTTTTTAGTCTCAAGGGGCTGATTGGGCTGTCAAATCCATCCGTCACCCGCGGCAGCAGTTTCGTTCATGATATCTGAGTCCCTAGGGGTTGTTTGGGCTGTCGAATCCCTGCGGCACCCGTGACAGCATTCGATGATGATTTCTGAGTCCCAAGGGGCTGATTGGGCTGTCGCATCCATAAGTCACCCGTGACGGTAGTTTGATTTATGATTTCTGAGTCCCAATGGCTGTTTGCGCTGTCGAATCCAATCGTCACCCGTGGCAGCAGTTTAGATGATGATATCTGATTCCCTAGGGGCTGTTTGCGCTGTCGAATCCAAGCGTCACCCGTGGCAGCAGTTTCGATGATGATATCTGAGTCCTGAGGGGCTGTTTGGGCTGTCAAATCAATGTGTCACCCATGAGAGCAGTTCTTTCACGTTTTATGAGTCCTCAAGGGCTGTTTGGGCTGTCGAATGCATGCGTTATGCGACACAGCAGTTTGATTTATGATTTCTGAGTCCCTTGTGGCTTTTTGCACTGTCGAATCCAAGCGTCACCTGTGGGAGCAGTTTTGTTGATGATATCTGAGTCCCTAGGGGCTATTTGGGCTCTCGAATCCGTGCATCACCTGTGACAGCAGTTCGTTTATTATTTCTGAGTCCCTAGGGGTCGAAGCGTTACCCGTGGCAGCAGTTTCGTTGATGATATCTGAGTCCCTAGGGGCTGTTTGGGCTGTCGAATCCAAGCGTCACTCGTGGCAGCAGTTTCGTTCATGATATCTGAGTCCCTAGGGGCTGTTTGGGCTGTCGAATCCCTGCGGCACCCGTAATAGCAATTCGTTGATGATTTCTGAGTCCAAAAGGGCTGATTGTGCTGTCAAACCCATCCGTCACCCTTGACGGCAATTTGCTTGATGATTTCAGAGTTCCTAGGGGCTGTTTTGGCTGTTGAATCCTTGTGTCACTCGTGATAGCAGTTCATTCATGTTTAATAAGTCCTTAGGGGCTGTTTGCGCTGTCGAATCGAAGCGTCACCCGTGGCAGCAGTTTCGTTGATGATATCTCTGTCCCTAGGGTGTAAACACACAAGAGAAAATATATGTATATATATATATATATATATATATATATATATATATATATATATACATATATATATGAATTGATGACTCAGTTTTCACTGCCGATTTCATGATCAACAGTGACGCAGTTTGGCTGCCGATTTCTGCATCGGCAGCGACGCAGTTTTCGCTGCCGATTTCTGCATCGGCAGCGACGCAGTTTCTCTTTTAAAAAAAAAATTTAATTAACTTAAGGAGCTGGGAAGGAGGGGTAAAACCGGTTTTAGATAGACCAAAACAAGGATAAGAACACATCTAAACCAACCCCCAAACAACCTACCTCATTTCATGGGAAGTATAAATATAAGGAGGAGAGAGATAGGATGATCCATCCTTTTCCCAAAACAGCAGCTGCATGTCGTTCTTCCCTTCCTCTTTCACAGCAGAAACCTAAACCAAACGAGTAGAGAGTGCCTTGTGAACGTGTGAGGGAAAGATGAGACCTTCAGAGAAGATTGGACAGCTGCCTAGAGGAAAGGAAAAAGAAGGCTGGAAAACATGAGAGGAAGAAGAAGGAGGAGAACCAGCAGGAGAAGAGAAAGAATAGTGTCAAACCTTCCTTAAACTTAGTTAGATTCGAAAGGTATGGGTCATGAAACTCCTTTCCTCTTCTCCTTAAGACTAGAAACGGAAATGAAGAAGAAAACCCTAAGGAAATTGACCTAAGACCTAAGCTAGCTATGAAGGAAACTAAAATTTACTAGGAGAACAAGGAAACAGAAATGAAATGAAGCCAATTTCAGAACATCTAACAAAGAAAAATGAATAAAATGGAAATAACAAATCATGGTAGAGGGCTGACTTTAACTATGGGGTTGGCCAGCATGCATGTGTATGTTCTGTTGGGATTTGTTGAAGGATTATGTGCTGAAATTGATGGTTTCAATGTGTGTGTTCTGCTGGAATTTATTGAAAGATTATATGCTGTAATTGATGGTTTTCAATGTGTGTGTTCTGCTGGGATTTTGTTGAAGGATTAGGTGCTGAAATTGATGGTTTCAATGTGTGTGTTCTGCTGGAACTTAGTGACAGTGTATAGGCTGGGGTTGTTACAGCATGTGTGGTGTGTGTTCATGCCAAAATATGTGTTGTGCAGCGAATTTGTGATTCGCTGCCTAAACTGCGTCGGCTGCAGCGAATTGGCATTCGCTGCCGAGTTGTGTGTTGTGCAGCGAAACTGTGATTCGCTGCCGAAACTGAGTTGTCTGCAGCGAATTTGTGATTCGCTGCCGAAACGGAGTCTTCTGCAGGGAATTAGTATTCGCTGCCGAAACTGTGTCAGCTGCAACGAATTAGCATTCGCTGCCGAAACTGAGTTGTCTGCAGCGAATTTGTGATTCGCTGCCGAAACTGAGTCTTCTGCAGCGAATTAGCATTCGCTGCCGAGTTGTGTGTTGTGCAGCGAAACTGTGATTCGCTGCCGAAACTGTGTCAGCTGCAGCGAATTAGCATTCGCTGCCGAAACTGAGTTGTCTGCAACGAATTTGTGATTCGCTGCCGAAACTGCGTTGGTTGCAGCAAATTGGCATTCGCTGCCGAGTTGTGTGTTGTGCAGCGAAACTGTGATTCGCTGCCGAAACTGAGTCTTCTGCAGCGAATTGGCATTCGCTGCCGAGTTGTGTGTTGTGCAGCGAAACTGTGATTCGCTGCCGAAACTGTGTCGGTTGTAGCGAATTGTGATTCGCTGCCGAAACTGTGTCGTCTACAGCGCATTAACAATTCGCTGCCAAGTGGCGTGATCTGCAGCGAACTTGCGATTCGCTACCGAAGTTGAGTTGGCTGCAACGAAATTGTGATTCGCTGCCGAAACTGTGGCGCCAGCAGCGAAACAGTTGTCGCTGCCGAACTGGCTGCCTGCAGCGAAATAGTTTTCGCTGCCGAATTGGGCAGCCTGCAGCGAACCAGTTCTCGCTGCCGAACTGGCTGCCTGCAGCGAAACAATTTTCGCTGCTGAATTGGGCACCCTGCAGCGAACCAGTTCTCACTGCTGATTTCTACAATAAGCCTCCTAGGCAGAAATGACTTAAATGCTAGTAACAATTTCATGGTATGATGGTGTAAAATGTGGAACACTTGAATGTGAACATATGAACTCTTGAAATAAGTGTGGTGACGAATGTGATTCAAAAATACAAATGTACTGATTTATGACCATTGATGTCTTAGGTGGTGCGGTCGGGATTGGACCATCGTCAAGACAAGAACAACCCACAGGTGGAGCAGGTAGGTGACTTGCACCTTCCTTTTTCATACGTTGAATAATGAAATACTTTAACATGAATATTACCATATTGTGTTAGAACCGATATTAGATTGTCGAACGCTTAAATGTTGACAAATGGTTGATTAGCTTCGGCTAATGGCATCCGAATGGATGGCCGGGATGAATGATTGATTAGCTTCGGCTAATGGCATCCGAATGGATGGCCGGGATGAATGATTGATTAGCTTCGGTTAATGGCATCCGAAGAGGATGACCGGGGTGAGTGAACGGTTAACCTCAGCAAATGATGCCTTAAGAGGATAGCCGGGTTTAAGATTATGGTTGATTGCAAAAAGTGGTGCATTTATATGCACTACAAGCTGTTTATACCAAGTACATGAAGAAATTATAAATGTTAATGCTTCATTTAACTGTCAGACCGTTTAATTACCATTATCATTATTATTAAGTAATTACATTCTCTTAAATGTTTTGTACTGTTGCAGGGACGTCACATCCACGAGATGTCTAGGGAACCCGATACATGGGAACCTACTTTTGCAAGGAATCATGTAGATGCATTCTAAATCACAATGTATTTTGTATGAATCAATGTACTGAATGTATAACTTTTATTAGATCCTTTTGTTTAAATTTGTAATGGCTATTAGTAGGATAGGAATGCAAACTCATGTCTATGTATGTATATTTTTAATATGAACTTCTAATCATGCAACCATAATATTACGTGTTTATATAAGATTCACTTTTAAATGAAATGTGGATTGTATGGATTGTATTTTGATGATGTGAGGGATTAGGTTCGCTGATTACCGGCACCATGTGTGTTAGGTATATATATATATATATATAATTTACTGTTATTTTGGGCTTGAAAAGCCGGGTTGTTACATAGGAGCTCTTTGGGCTGTCAAATCCGTGCGTCACCCGTGACGGCAGTTTGATTTATGAGTGCCTAGTGGCTGTTTGCGCTGTCGAATCCAAGTGTCACCTGTGGAAGCAGTTTTGTTGATGATATCTGAGTCCCTAGGGGCTGTTTGCGCTGTCGAATCCGTGCGTCACCCGTGACACCAGTTCGTTGATCATTTATGAGTCCCTAGGGGCTGTTTGCGCTGTCGAATCCAAGCGTCACCCGTGGCAGCAGTTTAGATGATGATATCTGATTGCCTAGGGGGTGTTTGGGCTGTCGAATCCCTGCGGCACCCGTGAGAGCAGTTCGTTGATGATATCTAAGTCCCTAGGGGCTGTTTGGGCTGTCGAATGCATGTGTCACCCGTCATAGCAGTTCGTTGATGATTTCTGAGTCACAAGGGGCTGATTGGGCTGTCGCATCCACACGTCTCCCGTGACGGCAGTTTGATTTATGATTTTAGAGTCCTAATGGCTGTTTGCATTGTCGAGTCCTGGCATCACTCGTGGCAGTAGTTTCGATGATGATAGATGAGTCCCTAGGGGCTATTTGGGCTGTCGAATCCATGCGTCACTCGTGACAGCAATTCATTCATCTTTTATGAGTCCCTAGGGGCTGTTTGGGCTGTTGAATCCATGCGTCACCCGTGGCAGCAGTTCGTTGATGATTTCTGAGTCCCAAGGGGCTGATTGGGCTATCGCATCCATACGTAACTCGTGACGGCAGTTTGATTTATGATTTCTTAGTCCAAATGGGTGTTTGCGCTGTCGAATCCAAGCGTCACCCATGGCAGCAGTTTAGATGATGATATCTGATTCCCTAGGGGGTGTTTGGGCTGTCGAATCCCTGCGGCACCCGTGAGAGCAGTTCGTTGATGATATCTAAGTCCCTAGGGGCTGTTTGGGCTGTCGAATGCATGCATCACCCGTGACAGCAGTTCCTTCATGTTTTATGAGTCCCCATGGGCTATTTGGGCTGTCGAATCCATGCGTCACCCGTGACAGCAGTTCGTTGATGATTTCTGAGTCCCAAGGGGCTGATTGGGCTATCGCATCCATACGTCACTCGTGACGGCAATTTGATTTATGATTTCTTAGTCCAAATGGTTGTTTGCGCTGTCGAATCCAAGCGTCACCCGTGGCAGCAGTTTAGATGATGATATATGATTCCCTAGGGGCTGTTTGGGCTGTCGAATCCCTGCGACACCCGTGAGAGCAGTTCGTTGATGATATCTAAGTCCATAGGGGTTGTTTGGGCTGTCGAAAGCATGCATCACCCGTGACAGCAGTTCGTTGATGATTTCTGAGTCGTAAGGGGCTGATTGGGCTGTCGCAACCACACGTCACCCGTGACGGCAGTTTGATTTATGATTTTAGAGTCCCAAGGGCTGTTTGGGCTGTTGAATGCATGCGTTACGCGTGACAGCGGTTTGATTTATGATTTCTGAGTCCCTAGAGGTTGTTTGCGCTGTCGAATCGAAGCGTGACCCGTGGCAGCAGTTTCGTTGATGATATCTGAGTCCCTAGGGGCTGTTTGGGCTGTCGAATCCAAGCGTCACTCGTGGCAGCAGTTTCGTTCATGATATCTGAGTACCTAGGGGCTGTTTGGGCTGTCGAATCCCTGCGGCTCCCGTGATAGCAGTTCGTTGATGATTTCTGAGTCCCAAAGGGCTGATTGGGCTCTCACATCCATACGTCACCCGTGACGGCAGTTTGATTTATGATTTCTTAGTCCAAATGGCTGTTTGCGCTGTCGAATCCAAGCGTCACCCGTGGCAGCAGTTTAGATGATGATATCTGATTCCCTAGGGGCTGTTTGGGGTGTCGAATCCCTGCGGCACCCGTGAGAGCAGTTCGTTGATGATATCCAAGTCCCTAGGGGCTGTTTGGGCTGTCGAGTCCTAGCATCACTCGTGGCAGCGGTTTCGATGATGATAGATGAGTCCCTAGGGGCTGTTTGGGTTGTCGACTCCATGCGTCACCCGTGACAGTAGTTCGTTGATGATTTCTGAGTCTCAAGGGGCTGATTGGGCTGTCAAATCCAGCCGTCACTCGTGACGGCAGTTTGATTTATGATTTCAGAGTCCCTAGGGGCTGTTTGCGCTGTCGAATCCAAGCGTCACCCGTGGGAGCAGTTTCGTTCATGATATCTGAGTCCCTTGGGGCTGTTTGGGCTGTCGAATCCATGCGTCACCCGTGACAGCAGTTCGTTGATGATTTCTGAGTCCCAAGGGGCTGATTGGGCTCTCACATCCATACGTCACCCGTGACGGCAGTTTGATTTATGATTTCTTAGTCCAAATGGCTGTTTGCGCTGTCGAATCCAAGCGTCACCCGTGGCAGCAGTTTAGATGATGATATCTGATTCCCTAGGGGCTGTTTGGGCTGTCGACTCCCTGCGACACCCGTGAGAGCAGTTCGTTGATGATATCTAAGTCCCTAGGGGCTGTTTGGGCTGTCGAGTCCTAGCATCACTCGTGGCAGGAGTTTCGATGATGATAGATGAGTCCCTAGGGGTTGTTTGGGCTGTCGACTCCATGTGTCACCCGTGACAGTAGTTCGTTGATGATTTCTGAGTCTCAAGGGGCTGATTGGGCTGTCAAATCCAGCCGTCACTCGTGACGGCAGTTTGATTTATGATTTTAGAGTCCCAATGGCTGTTTGCGCTATCGAGTCCTCGCATCACTCGTGGAAGCAGTTTCGATGATGATATCTAAGTCTCTAGGGGCTGTTTGGGCTGTCGAATCCATGCATCACCCGTGACAGCAGTTCGTTGATGATTTCTGAGTCGCAAGGGGCTGATTGGGCTGTCGCATCCACACGTCACCCGTGACAGCAGTTTGATTTATGATTTTAGAGTCCCAATGGCTGTTTTCGCTGTCGAGTCCTAGCATCACTCGTGGCAGCACTTTCGATGATGATAGATGAGTCCCTAGGGGCTGTTTGGGCTGTCGAATCCTTGCGTCAATCGTTACATGAGTTCGTTAATGATTTCTGAGTCCCTAGGGGCTGTTTGGGCTGTCGAATCCTTGCGTCAATCGTTACACGAGTTCGTTAATGATTTCTGAGTCCCTAGGGGCTGTTTGTGCTGTCGAATCCATGTGTCCCCGTGACAGCAGTTCGTTGATCATTTATGAGTCCCTAGGGGCTGTTTGCGCTGTCGAATACATGCATCACCCGTGACACTAGTTCGTTGATCATTTATGAGTCCCTAGGGGCTGTTTGCCCTGTCGAATCCGTGCGTCACCCGTGAGAGCAGTTCGTTGATCATTTATGAGTGCCTAGGGGCTGATTGGGCTGTCGCATCCATACATCACCCGTGACGGCGGTTTGATTTATGATTTCTGAGTCCCAATGGTTGTGCGCTGTCGAATCCAAGCGTCACCCGTGGCAGCAGTTTAGATGATGATATCTGATTCCCTAGGGGCTGTTTGCGCTGTCGAATCCAAGCGTCACCCGTGGCACAGTTTCGATGATGATATCTGAGTCCTGAGGGGCTGTTTGGGCTGTCGAATCAATGTGTCACCCGTGACAGCAGTTCATTCATGTTTTATGAGCCCCCAAGGGCTGTTTGGGCTGTCGAATGCATGCGTTACGCGTGACAGCAGTTTGATTTATGATTTCTGAGTCCCTAGTGGCTTTTTGCGCTGTCGAATCCAAGCGTCACCCATGACAGCAGTTTCGATGATGATTTCTGAGTCCCTAGGGGCTGTTTGGGCTGTCCAATCCATGCAGCACCCGTGACAACAGTTTCGTTGATGATATTTGAGTCCCGAGGGGCTGTTTGCTTCCACGGCTGAGGCATGGATTTGACAGCGCAATCAGCCCTTGTGGACTCAAAAATCATCAACGAATCTGCTTCCACGGGTGGCGCATAGATTCGACAGCACAGTCCCTAGGGACTCAGAAATCATCTACGAACTGCTTCCACGGGTGACGCATGGATTCGACAGCGCAAACATCCACCAGGGATTAAGAAATCATCAACAAAACGGCTTCTACGGGTGACGCCTGGATTCGACAGCGCAAACATCCCTCTAGCCTAAGAAATCATCAACGAAACTTCTTCCACGGGTGATGCGTTCATTCGACAGCGCAAACAGCCCTTGTGGCTTCAAAAATATCAACGAAACTGCTTCCACGGGTTACACATGGATTCGACAGCGCAAACATTCCCTAGGGACTCTGAAACCATCTACGAAACTGCTTCCATGGGTGAGGCATGGATTCGACAGCGCAATCCACCCTTGTGGACTCAGAAATCATCAACGAAACTCCTTCCATGGGTGACGCATGGATTCGACAGCCCAATCAGCCCATGTGGCCTAAGAACATCAACGAAGACTGAGTCACTATCAACTCAGAAATCATCAACGAAAATGCTTTCACGGGTGACCCATGGATTCGGCAGCGCAAACAGTCCTTGTGGCCTCCGAAATCATGAATGAAATTGCTTCCACGGGTGACACCTGGATTCGACAGCACAAACATTCCCACTGGCCCCAGAAATAATCAACGAAACTGCTTCGACAGGTGACGCGTGGATTCAGCAGTGCTATCAGCCACTGTGGACTCAGAACATCAACGAAAACTGAGTCGCTTTCGACTCAGAAATAATCAACGAAAATGCTACCATAGGTGACACGTGGATTCGACAGCGAAACAGCCTATGTGGCCTCAGAAATCATCAAAGAAACTGCTTCCATGGGTAACGCTTGGATTCGACAGCACAAACAGTCCATAGGGACTCAGAAATCGTCTGCGAAACTGCTTCAACGGGTGGCGCATGGATTCTACAGCGTAAACAGTCCCTAGGGACTCAGAAATCATCTACGAAACTGCTTCAACGGGTGGGGCAGGGATTCGACAGCACAAAGAGTCCCTAGGGAATCAGAAATCATCTACAAAACTACTTCCACAGGTGACGCATGAATTCGACAACGCAAACAGTCCCTAGGGACTCATAAATCATCTACGAAACTGCTTCCACGGGTGAGGCATAGATTCGACAGCGCAATCAGCACCTCTGGCCTAAGAACATCAACGAAAACTGAGTCGCTTTCGACTTTGAAATCTTCAACGAATGACGTCTGGATTCGACAGCGCAATGAGCCCCTGTCGCCTCGGAACATCAACGAAAACTGAGTCGCTGTCGACTCAGAAATCATCAACAAAATGCTTCCACGGGTGACGCGGGGATTTGACATCGCAACCAGCCCCTAGGGACTAAAAAATCATCCACGAAACTGCTATCACGGGTGACGCTCTGATTCAACAGCGCAAATGCCCCTCTGGCCTTAGAAATCTTCAACGAAACTTCTTCCACGGGTGACCTGTGGATTGGACAGCGCAAACAGCCCTCTAGCCTCATAAATCATCCACGAAACTACTTCCACAGGTGGCGCCTGGATTTGACAGCGCAAACATCCCTTTTGACCTTAGAAATAATCAACGAAACTTCTTCCACGAGTGACGACTGGATTTGACAGCGCAAACACCCTTGTGGCCTCAGAAATCATCGACGAAACTGCTTCCACGGGTGACCCGTGGATTTGACAGCGCAAACAGCCCCTATGGCCTCATAAATCATCGACGAAACTGCTTCCATTGGTGACGCGTGGATTTGGCAGCACAACCAGCCGCTAGGGACTAAGAAATCATCCACGAAACTGCTTCCATGGGTGACGCTTGGATTCGACAGTGCAAACATCCACTAAGGACTAAGAAATCATCGACGAAACTGCTTCCACGGGTGACCCGTGTATTGGACAGCGCAAACAGCCCCTGTGGCCTTATAAATCATCGACAAAAACTGCTTCTACGGGTGGCGCATGGATTCGACAGCGCAAACAATCCCTAGCGACTTATAAATCATCAACGAAACTGCTTCCACGGGTGACGCATGGATTCGACAACGCAATCAGCCCCTGTGGACTCTAAAATCATCAATGAAACTGCTTTCACGGGTGGCGCATGGATTCGACAGCGCAAACAGTCCCTAGGGACTCAGAAATCATCTATAAAACTGCTTCCACAGGTGAGGTATGGATTCGACAGCGCAATCAGCCCCTGTGGCCTCAGAAATCATCAACGAAACTGCTTCAACTGGTGGCGCTTGGATTCGACAGCGCAAACAGTCCCTAGGGACTCAGAAATCATCTACAAAACTGGTTCCACGGGTGCCGCATGGATTCGACAGCGCAAACATCCACTAAGGACTAAGAAATCATCAACGAAACAGCTTCCACGAGTGATGCCTTGATTCAACAGTGCAAACATCCCCTCTAGCCTAAGAAATCCTCAACGAAACTTCTTCCACGGGTGACGCGTTGATTCAACAGCGCAAACAGGCCCTATGGCCTCAGAAATCATCAATGAAACTACTTCCACGGGTGACGCCTGGATTCGACAGCGCAAACAGTCCCTAGGGACTCATAAATCATCAACGAAACTGCTTCCACGGGTGACGCATGGATGAGATAGCGCAATTAGCCCCTGTGGCCTAAGAACATCAACGAAAACTGAGTCGATGTCGACTCAGAAATCATCAACGAAAATGCTTTCACGGGTGACACATGGATTCGACAGCGCAAGCATCCCCTATGGCCTCAGAAATCTTCAACGAAACTGCTTCCACGGGTGACGCGTGGTTTCAACAGCGCAATCAGTCCCTGTGGACTCAGAACATCAACGAAAACTGAGTCGCTTTCGACTCAGAAATCATCAACGAAAATGCTTCCACGAGTGACGCCTGGATTCGACAACGAAAAGAGCCCCTGTGGCCTCAAAACATCAACGAAAACTGAGTCGCTGTCGACTCAAAAATCAGCAACGAAAATGCTTCCATGGGTGACGCGTGGATTGGACATCGCAACCAGCCCTTATGGACTAAGAAATCATCCACGAAACTGCTATCATGGGTGACGCTCTGATTCAACAGCGCAAACAGCCCCTCTGGCCTCAGAAATCATCAACGAAACTTCTTCCACAGGTGACGCCTGGATTCGACAGCGCAAACACCCCATGTGGCTTTAGAAATAATCAACGAAACTGCTTCAACGGGTCACGCATGGATTCGACAGCGCAAACAGCCCCTATGGCCTCAGAAATCATCAACGAAACTGCTTCCAGGGGTGACGCCTGGATTCGACAGCGCAAACAACTCTTGTGGCCTCAGAAATAATCAATGAAACTTCTTCCACGGGTGTCGCGTGGATTCGACAGCGCAAACACCCCATGTGGCCTCAGAAATAATCAACGAAACTGCTTCAACGGGTCACCCATGGATTCGACAGCGCAAGCAGCCCCTATGGCCTCAGAAATCATCAACGAGACTACTTCCAGGGGTGACGCCTGGATTCGACGGCGCAAACAACTCCTGTGGCCTCAGAAATAATCAATGAAACTTCTTCCACGGGTGTTGTAACAACCCGGCTTTTCAAGCCCAAAATAACAGTAAATTTATATATATATATATATATATATACTTGACACCCATGGTGCCAGAAATCGGCGAACTTGATCCCTCACATCATCAAAATACAATCCATACAATCAACATTTCATTTAAAAGTGAATCTTACATAAACACATAATATTATGGTTGCATGATTAGAAGTTCATATTAAAAATATACATACATAGACATGAGTTTGCATTCCTATCCTACTAATAGCCATTACAATTTAAACAAAAGGATCTAATAAAAGTTTTACGTTCAGTACATTGATTCATACAAAATACATTGTGATTTAGAATGCATCTACATGATTCCTTGCAAAAGTAGGTTCCCGTGTATCGGGTTTCCTAGACATCTCATTGGTGTGACGTCCCTGCTGCAATACAAAACATTTAAGAGAATGCAATTACTTAATAATAATAATAATGATAACTAAATGGTCTGGCAGTTAAATGAAGCATTAACATTTATAATTTCTTCATGTACTTGGTATAAACAACTTGTAGTACATATAGATGCACCAATTCTTGCAATCAACCATAATCTTAAACCCGACTATCCTTTTAAGGCATCATTTGCTGAGGTTAACCGTTCACTCACCCCGGCCATCCATTCGAATGCCATTAGCTGAAGCTAATCAGTCGTTCGTCCCGGCCATCCATTCGGATGCCATTAGCCGAAACTAATCAGTCGTTCGTCCCGGCCATCCATTCGGATGCCATTAGCCGAAGCTAATTAACCATTTGTCAGCATTTAAGCGTTCGATGATCTAATATCTGTTCTAACGCAATACGGTAACATTCATGATAAAGTATTTTATTATTCAACGTATAAAAAAAAAGGTGCAAGTCACCTACCTGCTCCACCTGTGGGTTGTTCTTGTCTTGACAATGGTCCAATCCCGACCGCACCACCTAAGACATCAATGGTCACAAATCATTACATTTGTAAACACCCAAGAGAAAATATATGTTTATATATATATATGAATTGATGACTCAGTTTTCACTGCCTATTTCATGATCGGCAGCAACGCAGTTTTCGCTGCCGATTTCTGCATCGGCAGCGACGCAGTTTCTGTTTTTTTTTTTAAAAAATTTAATTAACTTAAGGAGCTGGAGGGAGGGGTAAAACCGATTTTAGATAAACCAAAACAAGGATAAGAACACATCTAAACCAACCCCCAAACAACCCACCTCATTTCATGGGAGTATAAATACAAGGAGGAGAGAGAGAGGATGATCCATCCTCTTCCCAAAACAGCAGCTGCATGTCGTTCTTCCCTTCCTCTTTCACAGCAGAAACCTAAACCAAACCAGTAGAGAGTGCCTTGTGAACGTGTGAGGGAAAGATGAGACCTTGAGAGAAGATTAGACAGCTGCCTAGAGGAAAGGAAAAAGAGGGCTGGAAAACGTGAGAGGAAGAAGAAGGAGGAGAACCAGCTGGAGAAGAGAAAGAATAGTGTCAAACCTTCCTCAAACTTAGTTAGATTCGAAAGGTGGTGCGGTCGGGATTGGACCATCGTCAAGACAAGAACAACCCACAGGTGGAGCAGATAGGTGGCTTGTACCTTCCTTTTTCACAGGTTAAATAATGAAATGCTTTAACATGAATATTACCATATTGTGTTAGAACCGATATTAGATTGTCGAACGTTTAAATATGGACAAATGAATGATTAGCTTCGGCTAATGGCATCCGAATGGATGGCCAGGACAAATGAATGATTAGCTTTGGCTAATGACATCCGAAGAGGATGACGGGGGTGAGTGAACGGTTAACCTCAGCAAATGATGCCTTAAGAGGATAGCCGGGTTTAAGATTATGGTTAATTGCAAAAAAATGGTGCATTTATATACACTACAAGCTGTTTATACCAAGTACATGAAGAAATTATAAATGTTAATGCTTCATTTAACTGCCAGACCGTTTAGTTACCATTATTATTATTATTAAGTAATTCCATTCTCTTAAATATTTTGTACTGTTGCAGGGACGTCACATCCACGAGATGTCTAGGGAACCCGATACACGGGAACCTACTTTTGCAAGGAATCATGTAGATAGATTCTAAATCACAATGTATTTAGTATGAATCAATGTACTGAATGTATAACTTTTATTAGATCCTTTTGTTTAAATTCGTAATGGCTATTAGTAGGATAGGAATGCAAACTCATGTCTATGTATGTATATTTTTAATATGAACTTCTAATCATGCAATCATAATATTACGTGTTTATGTAAGATTCACTTTTAAATGAAATGTTGAATGTATGGATTGTATTTTGATGATGTGAGGGATCAGGTTCGCTGATTATCGGCACCATGTGTGTTAGGTATATATATATATGAAAAAAACAAATCAGGCCGTTACAACATTTGTATTTTTGAATCACATTCATCACCACACTTATTTCAAGAGTTCATATGTTCACATTCAAGTGTTCCATATTTTACACCATCATACCATGAAATTGTTCCTAGCATTTAAGTCATTTCTGCCTAGGAGGCTTATTGGAGAATTCGGCAGCGAGAACTGGTTCGCTGTAGGCAGCCAATTCGGCAGCGAAAATTGCTTCGCTGCTCGCAGCCAATTCGGCAGTGAAAACTGCTTCGCTGCAGGCGCCACAATTTCGACAGCAAATGCTAACTCGTAGCAGACAGCTCAGTTTCGGCAGCGAATCACAATTCGCTGCATCCAACTCAACTTCGGCAGCGATTTGCTGCAGACAACTCCACTTTGGCAGCGAATCGCAAGTTCGCTGCAGAACACGCCACTCGGCAGCGAATTGTTAATTCGCTGCAGACGACACAGTTTCGCCAGCGAATCACAAATTCGCTGCAGAACACACAATTCGGCAGCGAATGCTAATTCGCTGCAGAAGACTCAGTTTCGGCAACGAATGCTAATTCGCTGCAACCAACACAGTTTCGGCAGCGAATCATAATTTCGCTACACAACACACAATTCGGCAGCGAATGCTAATTCGCTGCAGAAGACTCAGTTTCGGCAGCGAATGCTAATTCGCTGCAGTCGACACAGTTTCGGCAGCAAAATTGTGATTCGCTGCACAACACACAATTCGGCAGCGAATGTTAATTCACTGCAGAAGACTCAGTTTCGGCAGCGAATGCTAATTCGCTGCAGCCGACACAGTTTCAGCAGCGAATCACAATTTCGCTGCACAACACACAATTCGGCAGCGAATGCTAATTCGCTGCAGAAGACTCAGTTTCGGCAGCGAATGCTAATTCGCTGCAGCCGACACAGTTTCGGCAGCGAATCACAATTTCGCTGCACAACACACAATTCGGCATGAACACACACCACACATGCTGTAACAACTCCAGCATATAAACTGTCACTAAGTTCCAGCAGAACACACACATTCAAACCATCAATTTCAGCACATAATCCTTCAACAAATCCCAGCAGAACACACACATTGAAAACCATCAATTACAACATATAATCTTTCAATAAATTCCAGCAGAACACACACATTGAAAACCATCAATTTCAGCACATAATCCTTCAACAAATCCCAGCAGAACACACACATTGAATGCTGGCCAACCCCATAGTTAAAGTCAGCCCTCTACCATGATTTGTTATTTCCATTTTATTCATTTTTCTTTGTTAGATGTTCTGAAATTGGCCTCATTTCATTTATGTTTCCTTGTCCTCCTAGTTAATTTCAGTTTCCTTCACAGCTAGCTTAGGTCTTAGGTCAATTTTCTTAGGGTTTTCTTCTTCATTTTCGTTTCTGGTTTTAAGGAGAAGAGGAAGGGAGTTTCATGACCCATACTTTCGAATCTAACTAAGTTTGAGGAAGGTTTGACACTATTCTTTCTCTTCTCCTGCTGGTTCTCCTCCTTCTTCTTCCTCTCACGTTTTCCAGCCCTCTTTTTCCTTTCCCTCTAGGCAGCTGTCCACTCTTCTCTCAAGGTCTTATCTTTCCCTCACACGTTCACAAAGCACTCTCTACTGGTTTGGTTTAGGTTTCTGTTGGGAAAGAGGAAGGGAAGAATGACATGCAGCTGCTGGAGACAACTTTGGGAAGAGGATGGATCATCCTCTCTCTCCTCCTTGTATTTATACTCCCAATTAGATGAGGTGGGTTGTTTGGGGTTGGTTTAGATGTGTTCTTATCCTTGTTTTAGTCTATCTAAAACCGGTTTTACCCCTCCCTCCTAGCTCCTAAGTTAATTATTTTTATTTTAAAAAAAACAAAAACCGCATCGTTGCCGATGCAGAAATCGGCAGCGAAAACTGCGTCGCTGCCCATCAAGAAATCGGCAGCGAAAACTGCTTCGCTGCCGATGCAGAAATCGGCAGCCAAAATTTCTTCGATGCCGATCCAGAAATCGGCAGCGAAAACTGCTTCGCTGCCGATGCAAAAATCGGCAGCGAAAACTGCATCGCTGCCGATCAAGAAATCGGCAGCGAAAACTGAGTCATCAATTCTATCTATCTATATATTTTTTTTTTCTTTTGGGTGTTTACAGGTGTCACGTGGATTCGACAGCGCAACACATCCCCTCTTGCCTCATAAATCATCAACAAAACTTCTTCCACGGTTGACGCCTGGTTTCGACATCGCAAACAGCCCCTTTCGCCTCATAAATAATTAACAAAACTGTTTCCACGGGTGAGACATGGTTTCGACAACGCAAGCAACTACTGTGGACTCAGAAATCATCAACGAAACTGCTTCCACGTGTGATGCATGGATTCGACAGCGCAATCAGCCCCTGTGGCCTAAGAACATCAACAAAAACTGAGTCATTGTCAACTCAGAAATCATAAAAAAAAAATCCTTTCACGGGTGACACATGGATTCGACATCGCGAACAGCCCCTATGGCCTCAGAAATAATCAACGTAACTGCTTCCACGGGTGACGCGTGGATTCGACAGCGCAATCAGCCTTTGTGGACTTAGTACATCAACAAAAACTGAGTCGCTTTCAACTCAGAAATAATCAACGAAAATGCTTCCACAGGCGACACGTGGATTTGACAGCGCAAACAGCCTATGTGGCCTCAGAAATCATCAACGAAACTGCTTCGACGGGTGACGCATGGATTCGACACCGCAAACAGCCCCTAGGGACTCATAAATCATCAATGAAACTGCTTCCACGGGTGACACATGGATTCGACAGCGCAATCAGCCCCTGTGGCCTAAGAACATCAACAAAAACTAAGTCGCAGTCGACTCAGAAATCATCAACGAAAATGCTTTCACGAGGACACATGGATTCGACATCGCAAACTGCCCCTGTGGCCTCAGAAATCATCAACAAAACTGCTTCCACGGGTGACGCCTAGATTCGACCATGCAAACAGCCCCTGTAGCCTTAGAAATAATCAATGAAACTGTTTCCACGTGTAACGCATGGATTCGAGAGCGCAAACAACCCCTATGGCCTCAGAAATCATTAACGAAACTGCTTCCACGGGTGATGAATGGATTCGACAGCTCAAACAGCCCCTCTGGCTTCTGAAATAATCAACGAAACTGCTTCCACGAGTGACGCATGGATTCAACAGCGCAAACAGCCCCATTGGCTTTCAAATAATCAACGAAACTGCTTCCATGGGTGACACATGGATTCGACAGCGCAATCAGCCCCTGTGGACTCAGAACATCAACGAAAACTAAGTCGCTTTCGACTCAGAAATCATCAACGAAAATGATTCCACGGGTGACGCCTGGATTCGACAACGCAATTAGCCCCTGTGGCCTCAGAACATCAATGAAAACTGAGTCGCTTTTGACTCAGAAATCATCAACGAAAATGCTTCCATGGGTGACGCCTGGATTCAACAGCGCAATGAGCCCCTGTGGCGTCAGAACATCAGTGAATACTGAGTCGTCGACTCAGAAATCATCAATAAAAATGCTTCCGCAGGTGACATGTGGATTGGACAGCGCAAACAGCTCTGTGGCCTCAGAAATCATCAACGAAACAGCTTCCACGGGTGACACATGGATTCGACAGTGCAATCAGCCCCTGTGGACTCATAAATCATCAATGAAATTGCTTCCAAGGGTGACTCGTGGCTTCAACAGCGCAAACTGCCCCTAGGGACTAAGAAATCATCAAAGAAACTCCTTCCACGGGTGACGCATGGATTCGACAACGAAAACATCCACTAGGGACTAAGAAATCATCAACGAAACTACTTCCACGGGTGACTCGTGGATTCGACAGCACATATAGCCCCTCTGTCCTCATAAATCATCCATGAAAAAGCTTCCATGGGTGACGCGTGGATTTGACAGCGCAAACAGCCCCTAGGGACTAAGAAATCATCAACGAAACTGTTTCCACAGGTGACGCCTGGATTCGACAACGCAATTAGCCCCTAGGAACTAAGAAATCATCAACGAAACTGCTTCCACGGGTGACGCATGGATTCGACAGCGCAAAACCCCTGTGGCCTCATAAATCATCGACAAAACTGCTTCCACGGGTGACACGTGGATTTGACAGCGCAAACATCCCCTAGGGACTAAGAAATCATCAACGAAACTACTATCATGGGTGACACCTCGATTCGACAGCGCAAATAGCCCCTCTAGCCTCAGAAATCATCAACGAAATTTCTTCCACGGGTGACCCATGGATGGGACGGTGCAAACAGCCCCTCTGGCATCACAAATCATCAACGAAACTTCTTCCATGGGTGACGCATGGATTCCAAAGCGCAATCAGCCCATGTGCCCTCAGAAATCATCCACAAAAACTGAGTCGCTGTCGACTTAGAAATCATCAACGAAACTGCTTCGACGGGTGACGCATGGATTCGACAACACAATCAGACCCTGTGGCCTCAGAAATCATCAACGAAACTGCTTCGACGGGTGACGCATGGATTCGACACCGCAAACAGCCCCTAGGGACTAAGAAATCATCAACGAAACATCTTAGACGGGTGACGCATGGATTCGACAGCGCAAACAGCCCCTCTAGCCACAGAAATAATCAACGAAACTGCTTCCACGGGTGACGCATGGATTCGACATCGCAAACAAACCCTATTTCCTCATAAATCATCATCAAAACTTCTTCCATGGGTGACACCTGGATTCATCAGCTCAAACAGCCCTAGGGACTAAGAAATCATCAACGAAACTGCTTCCACGGGTGACGCATGGATTCGACAGCGCAAACAGCCCCTGTGGCCTCAGAAATCATCAACAAAACTGCTTCCACGGGTGACTCGTGGATTCCATAGCGCAAACAGCCCCTCTAGCCTCATAAATCATCATCGAAACTTCTTCCACGGGTGACGCTTGGATTCGACAGCGCAATCAAGCCATAGGGACTAAGAAATCATCAACGAAACTGCTTCCATGGGTGCCGCGTAGATTCTACAGTGCAAACAGCCCCTCTGGCCTCACAAATCATCAACGAAACTGCTTCCACAGGTGATGCATGGATTCGACAGCGCAAACAGCCCTTGTGGCGTCATAAATTATTAACGAAACTGCTTCCACGGGTGACGCTTGGATTGACAGCGCAAAAAGCCCCTAGGGATTACAAAATCATCAACAAAACTACTTCCACGGGTGACGCATGGATTCGACAGCGCAAACAACCCCTCTGGCCTCAGAAATAATCAACGAAACTGCTTCCACGGGTGATGCATGGATTCGACAGCGCAGTTAGCCCCTAGGGATTACAAAATCATCAACAAAACTACTTCCACGGGTGACGCATGGATTCGACAGCGCAAACAACCCCTCTGGCCTCAGAAATAATCAACGAAACTGCTTCCACGGGTGATGCATGGATTCGACAGCGCAGTTAGCCCCTAGGGACTATAAAATCATCAACGAAACTGCTTCGACGGGTGACGCATGGATTCGACAGCGCAATCAGCCCCTGTGGCCTCAGAAATCATCAACAAAATTGTTTCCATGGGTGATGCATTCTTCAACAGCGCAAATAGCCCCTAGGGACTACTAAATAATCAACGAAACTGCTTCCACGGGTGACGAATGGATTCGATAGTGCAAACAGCCCCTCTGGCCTCTGAAATAATCAACGAAACTTCTTCCACGGGTGACGCATGGATTCCACAGCGCAATCAGCCCATGTGCCCTCAGTACTTATCACCGAAAACTAAGTCGCTATCGACTTAGAAATCATCAACGAAAATGCTTCCACGGCTGACACAAGGATTCGACAGTGCAAACAGCCCCTGTGGCCTCAGAAATCTTCGTCGAAACTGCTTCCACGGGTGACGCATGGATTCGATAGCGCAAACAGCCCGTAGGGACTCAGAAATATTCAACGAAAGTGCTTCCACGGGCGACGCATGGATTCAAAGCGCAATCAGCCCCTGTGGCTTCAGAAATCATCAATGAAACTGCTTCCACGGGTGACGCATGGATTCGAGAGCGCAAACAGCTGCTAGGGACTCAAAAATCATTAATGAAAGTGCTTCCATGGGTGATGCCTGGATTTGACAGCGCAAACAGCCCATAGTGACTCAGAAATATTCAACGAAACGGCTTCCACGGGTGACTCATGGATTCGACAGCGCAAACAGTCCCTGTGGCCTCAAAATATCAATGAAAACTGAGTCGCAGTCGACTCAAAAATCATCAACGAAAATGCTACCACAGGTGACACATGGATTCGACAGCGCAAACAGCCTCTGTGGCCTCAGAAATCATCAACGAAACTGCTTCCACATGCGACGCATGGATTCGACAGCGCAAATAGCCCCTATGGCCTTAAAAATATTGAACGAAACTGCTTCCACGGGTGACGCCTGGATTCGTTAGCGCAAACAGCCTCTGTGGCCTCAGAAATCATCAACAAAACTTCTTCCACGGGTGACGCCTGGATTCGACATCTCAAACAGTCCTAGGGACTAAGAAATCATAAACAAAACTGCTTCCACGGGTGACGTATGGATTCGACACCACAAATAGCCCCTGTGGGCTCAGAAATAATCAACGAAACTGCTTCCACGGGTGCCGCGTGGATTCAACAGCGCAATCAGCCCCTGTGGCCTTAGAACATCAACGAAAACAGAGTCGTTGTCGACTCAAAAATCATCAACGAAAATGCTTCCATGGGTGACGCCTGGATTCAACAGTGCAATCAACCCCTATGGCCTCAAAACGTTATAGAAAACTGAGTCGCTGTCGATTCAGAAATCATCTATGAAAATGCTTCCACGGGTGATATATGGATTCGACAGCGCAAACAGCCCATAGGGACTCAGAAATAATCAACGAAACTGAGTCCACGTGTGACTCGTGGATTCAACAACACAATCAGCCCTTAGGGACTCAGAAATCATCTACGAAACTACTTCGACGGGTGATGCATGGATTCGAGAGCGCATCAGCCCCTGTGGCCTAAGAAATCATCAACGAAACTGTTTCCACGGGTGACACATGGATTCGACAGTGCAAACAACCCCTTTGGCCTCAGAAATAATCAACGAAACTTCTTCCACGTGTGACGCATGGATTCCACAGCGCAATCAGCCCCCTATGCCCTAAGAAATCATCACCAAAAACTGAGTCACTGTCAACTCAGAAATCATCAAAGAAAATGCTTCCTGGGTGACACAAGGATTCGACAACACAAACAGCCCCTGTGGCTTTAGAAATCGTCGTCGAAACTGCTTCCACAAGTGACACATGGATTCGACAGCGCAAATAGCCCCTGGTGTAATATCCCACATCGACGGGTGAGGACTTGGGGGAGGGCCTTATATGAGCATTCTCACTTTGACTAGCAAGACGTGTTTTGAGGCCATGCGTGGCTGCCAAGAACAAATCCGTGAGGCCCGTGGGCCAAAGTGGACAATTTCTTGCTAGTGGGGTGGGGTGTTACATTTGGTATCAGAGCCCGGCTCACTGGCTGTCCGATGGTGCCGACGGGGTCTTCGAGCTCCTTAAGGTGGGTGGATTATAATATCCCACATCGGCGAGGGAGGGCCTTATATGAGCATGCTCACCTTGACTAGCAAGACACGTTTTGGGGCCATGCATGGCTGCCAAGAACAAATTCGTGAGGCCCGTGGGCCAAAGCGGACAACATCTTGCTAGTGGGGTGGGGTGTTACATTAATGTAAATCCCGAGATAATCAAGGCTGGATTAAATTAAAGAAAATAAACTAAACTAAAAAGAAGTGGGGGCAAAATGAATACACTTAAAGAAAATGGGGCCTAAATGCAAATAAGAATAATTATAGAGCATAAATACTACTCTTCTTACCAAAAACAAATCTGCAACTATCGTGAAGAAAGAAAGGGAGTTTTGATATCTATTTTTACTGATCAACAAAGAAACACCAAATTTCAAGAACCCATCCAAGATTAAGGGTTGTAAGTCAAAATAAACACCGGTGGGCAAGGGATTAACAAGAGAAATTGAACAAGAAGAGAAGAGGGGAGGGTCGGCTGTCATTAGAAAGAAAAGGAGGGATCGAGACCTTGATTCGTATCGGGTAAGATATTCTAAACATGGTCTTATGAGTTGTTTTAAAGTTGATTATGAATTGATGCCTAGATGTTAAATTATAGATTTGAGTTTTATAACTCCAGATATAGTTAAAAATCTGAGGAGAGGTCAGACAGTAACAGTCCAAGTGTTTGTTGATAAGCGATTTTGACTATCTTAGAGGCAGAACTGGGTTCTCCTTAAATCATAGAACTTGTAGCCTCATGTCTTAGCTTTCAAACGACACTAATTTCGCCTGAATCAGAGTTCTATAACTCCAGATATGGTTAAAAATCTGAGGAGAGGTCAGATAGTAACAGTTCAAAAACGAGACAGTAACAATTGGACAGTAACAGTCCAAGTGTTTGTTGATGAGCGATTTTGACTATCTTAAAGGCAGAATTGGGTTCTCCTTAAATCATAGAACTTGTAGCCTCATATCTTAGCTTTCCAACGACACTAATTTCGCTTGAATCGGAGTTCTATAACTCCAAATATGGTTAAAAATATAAGGAGAGGTCAGACAGTAACAGTTCAAAAACGAGACAGTAAAAGTCCAAGTGTTTGTTGATGAGCGATTTTGACTATCTTAGAGGCAGAACTGGGTTCTCCTTAAATCATAGAACTTGTAGCCTTATGTCTTAGCTTTCTAACGACACTAATTTCGCTTGAATCGGAGTTCTATAACTCCAGATATGGTTAAAAATCTGAGGACATGTCAGATAGTAATAGTTCAAAAATGAGACAGTAACAGTTGGACAGTAACAGTCCAATTGTTTGTTGATGAGCGATTTTAACTATCTTAGAGGCAGAACTGGGTTCTCCTTAAATCATAGAACTTGTAGCCTCATGTCTTAGCTTTCCAACGACACTAATCTCACTTGAATCGGAGTTCTATAACTCCAGATATAGTTAAAAATCTGAGGAGAGGTCAGACAGTAACAGTTGGACAGTGACAGTCCAAATATAAAAAAAGGAATGATAACTGGGGTTGGACAAAGAACGACAATAATAATGAGTGAAATGAGAAAAACGTAAAATATTAAGAAATGACTGAAAGAAAGACTTACTGGTTGTTGATATGGTTATTATAAAACATATCCTTGAATGAGGAAAATTTATGAGATAAACCTATGATTTGCAGGAGGGACCACAGGCGTGGTGCAACAGCAGCAGCAGGGGAGCATGAGTAGAGCTTCTATTACAAGTAGGTGAATCGCACCTTTACCTTCTAGTTAAATTCCATGATTTAATATATATTACTGATGTGAAATGTGAATTACTGAATGTATGTGTACTCAAGGGGAAAGGTTGTTGTGTGAATTGTTAAGTGATGAAATTATCACTGACAAATGAAATATGAGATGTGTGATTTTGAGGCGTAAACTAGCATACATTTAGTGTATGTTAAGATCCCAGGTAAGGGGATCGCCACATTTGGACTAACATACGTTTAGTGTATGTTAGGATCCCGGGTAAGGGGATCACCATGTTTTGGCTAGCATATATTTAGTGTATGTTAGGATCCCGGGTAAGGGGATCACCATGTATTGGCTAGCATACATTTAGTGTATGGTAGGATCCCGGGTAAGGGGATCACCTTGCATCGACTCCTACGGGATGATGATACTAGTGAAAGGGGTATCGATAATGTGTCAAACAAAGATAATAATGTTTGATCTTATAAAGTCTGGAATGGAGGTTAATAGTGAAAGAGAGAACGGTTATTAATAGTTGAATAAGGAAGAGATTCTAATAAAAACCAGAAAGGAGAAGTGAACAAAATATGAATGCATGTTACCCTGTTGAAATTGTAGATATTCGTGTTATTATTTTTTTATGTGATATTCACCTTTCAATAATATGTATTTTGTTTCAGGAACATCACATGCACGACAGGAGTAGATCCTAGCTTATGTTACCTTCTTGTATTTTAGGTTATAGGGGGTATACCCTTGTATTTTGTAAACATGAAAATATTTGTATAACTTAATTTGTATAATTAATGTTTAAACTTGATTGAATGAACTTAATCTCTGTAGTTCATATAACCATTTTTCATGTCTAAGTATTTATTTTTTATCCATCCATAATGATATTTTGTTATATAATGTATATCATGAATATTGTGGGTAATAGGTGTGAGAATATTTGTGGAAATTGAAACCCAAGATGATTGGGTCGGGATTAAGTTATGAGATGTGAGTTATTAGAAGTGTAAATAGGTTACATGTCGATAACTTGGGACCTTCCGGTATAGGGGGGACTCCGTCGAAATTTTGGTAGATTTTAATATGAAAAACATAAATATATATATATATATAAGGGAAGAAAAAAAATTTCTCTGTTTTCGGTTGACATGAGACGGTTATTTTTATCCCGGAATTGGGGGATGTTACACCTAGGGACTCAGAAATCTTCAACGAAAGTGCTTCCACGGGCGACGCATGGATTCGAAGTGCAATCAACCCCTGTGGCTTCAAAAATCATCAACGAAACTGCTTTCACAGGTGACGCATGGATTCGAGAGCGCAAACAGCCCATGTGGCCTCAGAAATCATCAATGAAACTGCTTCCACAGGTGACGCATGGATTCGACAGTGCTAACAGCCCCTCTGGCCTCATAAATCATCAACGAAACTTCTTCCACAGGTGATGCATGGATTCGATAGCGCAAACAGCCCCTAGGGACTCAGAAATCATCAACGAAACTACTTCCATGGGTGACACGTGGATTCAACAGTGCAAACAGCCCCTCTGGCCTCATAAATAATCAACGAAACTGCTTTTATGGGTGACGTCTGGATTCGACAGCGCAATCAGCCCGTATGGACTAAGAAATCATCAACGAAATTGCTTCGACGGGTGACGCATGGATTTGACAGCACAATCAGCCCCTGTGGCCTCAGAAATCATCAACAAATATGCTTCTACGGGTGACGCATGGATTCGACAACGCAATCAGCCGTTGTGGTCTCAAAACATCAATGAAAATTGAGTCGTTGTCGCCTCAGAAATCATCAACGAAAATGCTTCAACGAGTGACCTATGGATTCGACAGCGCAAACAGCCCCTGTGGCCTCAAAAATCATCATCAAAACTGCTTCCACGGGTGACGCATGGATTTGACAGCGCAATCAGCCCTGTGGCCTCAGAACATCAACGAAAACTAAGTCGCTTGGCACCAGCACTATTGGAAATCGAAACCCCCACCCGATGAATATTAATTCTCGAACGAGAAGTATAAAGATGACACCACGAAGTCAGTTTGTTCTTCGATAAGTCATTTATCTCACTCCTCTCACACACAAAGTTGTGGCAAAAGATGTTTATTAATCTGAAAATTTCATCCCCCTTGCAGGTTTGATTATTGCTTTATTTATACTGACTCTAAACTGAAATAAACCCTAATCCCCTTATGTGAACTTATATGAGACGTACTTACAATTGATCCAAATAAGTAATAATAAACCAAATACTAAGAAAAAAATAATAAAAACCCAAAATTAATATCCTATATATGCTAGAATCAAATTTGCCACCCCTAAGTCCCAAATTGACTAGAAAATCTAATCTGAATATGAAATTAATTCTGAAGTCTTCTTGCCTTGTTGTGGTTTTCTTATTTTGCATAGATAATTGATGAAGAAAATCTCCCTCTTTTATACCTGTCAATTTAGTTTCCTTCCTAGAAACCAAAACATCATTAAATACCACTAACTATTCTTTCCTTGTGTACAGTGGCGGAGCCACAATGGGTCAAAAGGAGGCAATTGCCCCCTTATTTTTTTTAATTAAAATATCAATATATTAGTGGGTGTGAAATGTGAATTGTTGCTACGAAAGTTTTAATCTTTTATTATTGTTGACCAACTTGACTCGTGTGTGTGTCTATATATATATATATATATATATATATATGTTACAGCTTCTCAATTTTTCTCCTTTTCCCTTTTGTTTCTTTATCCTCCCCTGTCTAACAAAACAAAGAGGGTTTTTTTTCAAGCTGCCGTTCCTGCATCTCCTAGTCTTCCTATATGCAAATTTCTCATCCATTAATCTTTTTTGCCTTTTGCTTTATACTTTAGGTAAATTTTCTTTATCTTTTCTATTTGTTTCATTATCTAATTTTAGTTTTATTTTTTTATAATTAGTTATTAAAAATATTAGGGTTTATGATACTTTAAGGGTTTTGTTATGAATATGTTCAAAATAAATATTTAAATTTGCTAATTTAATCAATTAAGTGTTTCTTTTCTTATTATAAAGAAATAAATTAATATTCATGCAAAACTATTATTCTTGACATATCTTGCATTGACAGAGTAGTTTATTGAAATTTAACATTTTCACATGATTTGTTTGTAAGTAAAATATCAAGTAGAAAGTATGTTTTTCAAGCATTATTCCTCTTACACATACACTAGGCATTGTTCCTTAATTAAATGTCTAGAAATGATTAAGTATAATTTAATCAACATACTTATTATATGCATATAGATATGAATTGAAATAGGTTTTGATTTTGATGAATTGACGTGTATTTTACTATTAATTTCATATGGAAGATTTAGAATTATTGTGTAACTCAACTGACTTTTGTTTAACAGTGAATTATTGTGTAATTGTGTTAATTATTATGTCACTAGACAAGTATTTCAAGCGTAAATCCCTTGAGGATGAAGAGTCAATCATATTAAATTAACATGTCACTAGACAAGTATTTATATTAAAGATATTTTTGATAAGATTGATAATGAAGCTATTATGAAGCGGTTTCAAAATATGAAAACTCGAAGAGAACAATTATAATGTAAGTTTTTTTATTTTAAAAGTATTTTTAAATTAATTTTACTTGATATGAATTAATATATATGTTTTGAATTGATTTCTAATACATGTCTATATAATATAGTATTTGTTAATAATTTGCCCCCTCATTTGAAAAATTCTGGCTCCGCCACTGCTTGTGTAGTTAGGATGAATAAGGAATCCTTGTAAGAAAAGGATTCTGAAACATTAATGAACCCTTGTCACACTTGAAAACTATGTTGAAGCCCATTAAAGATCCTTGTAGAACTAGGAGATTTCCAAAACAAGCTGTCACATCCTTGTAGAAAAAGGATCCTTGCCAAATAGGAAGTCCACAAGTCAAAAGGAAGTAAATAACAAAATCCGTATTGTCTGTTCTAACCTATATCGCAAGTTCTTCCCGAACTTTGATTCACCTGAAAGTTTATTCCAATATATAAAACTACCTTTGGAATCTTCTGGTAAAGTTTCAGCTGGATCCACGGTTGGATTTCGAGTTATGCTCAATAGCGTAAAACTGGACGGTAGGAAATTTTACGCAAAAGTCTGAATCTTACCTTGCTTGGATCATATCATTCTGATACGGTTCAGCCTTGTGATATGACCCAAGTAAGGTCAGATTCGGATTTTGGCGTAAAAAAGCGCAACAATCCAGGTTTACGGCAATAGTTATAATTCTCAATCCGGCCGTTGGATCGAGCTAAAATTTTATGTGGACTCTTCAGATATGTTGTCCTACTATGGGTTAAAATTCAGGTCAATCGGAGTTTCGGAAGGCACCACAATACTGGTCAACAGAGGTTGTATGAATTTTGTTATTTACTTCCATTAGACTTGTAGACTTCCTATTTGGTTAGGATTCTTTTCCTACAAGGATGTGGCAGGTTATGGGAATTTCCTAGTTCCACAAGGATCTTTAATGAGCTGCAATATAATCTCCAAGTGTGGCAGGGATTCATTAATGTTTCAGAATCCTTTTCTTATAAGGATTCCTTATTCATCCTAGCTACACAAGGAAAGAAGAGCTGGTGCTATTTAATGATAAATTAGTTATTTTTATTATTTTATTTTGTTAGCTATAGCCCAAGGCTTGTTTGGGCTTACTTAATACTTTGTTTTCAGTTAGGATCCAAGGCTTGTTTGGATTAAGTTATGGGCTTTTCAGTTTAGGGTTTTGGGTCAGTTTTGAGTGGACCTCATTTAAGTCCACATAAGGGGTCCATTAGGGTTAACTTTTCAAGAACTATTTAAACTCATGTAAGCCAAAATTTTGGCAGCTTGGATGATAATTACTTCTGAATTTTTCAGTTTTAACGTGTGAGAGTGATTCTTGCATTCTTCAGTTCTTGAACGAACTGAATTTGACTTATCGAAGATTAACTGGGTTCGTGGCATCATTCTACTCAATCCAATAGTGTTGGTGCCTTGGGGCAGGTTTCCATTGTGTCACACTCCTATCAGACCTATTTCGGCTTTCCGGGATCAGATCTCAATCTTGATTGTAGGTTGCATGACCACGTGATCACGAGGTTCGCATCAAGAGGGGGTGATGAGGATCAGCCCAACACTAAGCTTAATCATGCCAAAGACCCATTGGAGGTGCCTAGTGGGCCAATTACAAGAGTAAGGGCACAGAAGTTTAAAGAGGCATTGAATGGGCTTGTTCATAATATATAGAGCAAGATGGACCTAAAAAAGCTTGAGACACCTAGGGAGTATGAAGGACAACCTCTAACTCATCTAATCCAAGTCCAAGAAGAGCCCAATTCGTGTGGAACAAGAGAGTGATGTGTCCGGCCCCATAACAACCTTATTAGGCTTGTTTTTCTGAATGTTACAAGGATAGAAAGTGAGCAATTTAATATCCTAAATAACCAAGGAAAGTAATTAAATCAGAAACAAAGGGGGTAATTGGCTTTGTTATTTGTTCAAGTTATACAAGGAAATCCAAGCTAAACAAGGAACTAAAGGGGTGGCAAATCAGGTCAGAATTTTCTTAGTCTACAAAGGACTTATAGTTGTGGAAACTACTCCTATGAATGCAAGGAAGGGTTATTCATCTATAACAACTTATAAACTAGGAAAATTAGATTATTTAGCTTTTATTTTCTTTGCTATATGCGACAACAATACCAGGCTTTTGGTTATTTTATTTCTTTATGTTTTGGGTTATATTTGAGTTTAATTGTAAGTAGACCTCATATAAGTCCACATAAGAGGCCCATTAGAGTTTATTTTAGTATAGAGTCAGTATAAATAATGTCATAATCAGACATGTTGGGTTACACAATTCAGATTTATAAAACTTCTTTGCCCCACCTTGTTGTGCGAGTTGGTGAGATATTCTCTCTTCCTTAATTCACTAAAGAACTGAAATGACTTATCGAAGAAAAACTAACTTTGTGGCGTCATCTACTTCTTGTTCAAGAATTGATATTCGTTGGGAAGGGGTTTCCTTTTCCAATAATATTGGTGCCTAGGTACAAGTTAACTTTATGTCCCACTCCTATCAAACCATCAAACCTGATTTACTTTGGCTTTTCCAGGAATTAGTGTCTTTGTGTGTGAGTTGCTTGACCATGTGTTTAAGAGGTTCACATCAGGTTAAGAGAGGTTTGTAACACATCTGTTTCGGAGCAACATATCAAAACTTATCATAATTAACTAAAAATTGATATGTTGTGATGTGGACTAGCCCAGAAACACCAGCAAGGGCCTATTACATGTTCCAAATGGTTCAATGACTCGGTCCAAGATAAAGGCATTGAATGCATTGGTTTTGAAAGTTTCAACCAAGTCAGAATTGAAGGGTCCATTGGAGTATCAAAAAGAGGCCCTAATACATCTTATCCATGTGCAAGAGGAGCCCAAGACAACCTTATTTGGGCCATGAGGTGAGGACAACAAAGGAAACAAAAGAATCCTACTACAACTTGGAAACAACATGCTCGGTCCAAGACAAAGGCATTGAAAGAGGCATTGAATGCATTGGTTTTGAAGGTTTCAACCAAGTCACAATTGAAGGGTCCATTGGAGTATCAAAAAGAGGCCCTAGTACATCTTATCCATATGCAAGAGGAGCCCAATACAACCTTATTTGGGCCATGAGGTGAGGACAACAAAGGAAACAAAAGAATCCTACTACAACTTGGAAACAACATGGGTGACTACCTTTTCCTTTTGTTTCTAGGATTAATAGGCTGCATGGAAGGCTATAAATAAGCCTTGAATCAGTTATGTAATATTTTACTTCCTTCTCTTCTTCTCATGGCAGAACTTGGATTTAATATTAGGGGCTTTATTTTATTTTGTTAGCTACAGCCCAAGGCTTGCTTGGGCTTAATTAATACTTTGTTTTCAGTTAGGATCCAAGGCTTGTTTGGATTAAGTTGTGGGCTTTTCAGTTTAGGGTTCTGGGTCAGTTTTGAGTGGGCCTCATATAAGTCTACATAAGGGGTCCATTAGGGTTAATTTTTCAATAACTATTTAAACTAACGTATCTAAAATTTCAGCAGCCTTTGATGATTATTACTTCTGAATTTTTCAGTTTTAACGTGTGAGAGTGATTCTTGCATTCTTTAGTTCTTGAATGAACTGAATGTGACTTATCGAAGATTAACTGGCTTTGTGGCATCATTCTACTCATTCCAATAGTGTCGGTGCCTTGGGACAGGTTTTCATTGTGTCACACTCCACGAGGTTCGCATCAGTTGGTATCAGAGCTAGGCTCCAAAATAAGGTCATATCCTTCTGTTTTTTTTTTTAGTGTTCCTTTAAGTTTTTTAGTGTTTGCGTCGATCTTCTTGTTCTTTGTTTCTACGTCATCTAAGCAAAAAATAAACAAAAAAAAAGGGTTATTTTCATCTTGTTACTGTCTCTAATCATATTAGACCTATTTTGGCTTTCCGGGATCAGATCTCAATCTTGATTATGGGTTGCGTGACCACGTAATCTCGAGGTTCGCATTAGTTATCCCAAGGCACCAACACTATTGGAATGAGTAGAATGATGCCACGAAGCCAGTTAATCTTCGAAAAGTCAGATTCAATTCATTCAAGAACTAAAGAATGCAAGAATCACTCTCACGCATTAAAACTGAAAAATTCAGAAGTAATATTCATTCAAGCTGTTGAAATTTAGGTTATATGTGTTTAAATAGTTCTTAAAAGTAACCCTAATGGATCTATTCTTGTGGGCTGAACTGACCCCCATACAAAACTGACCCAAAAACCCTAAACTGAAAAGCCCATAACCTGATCCAAAGAAGCCTCGGATCCTAGCTCAAAACAAATTTTTAATTAAGCACAAACATGAAAGAAAATAATAAAAATAACTAATTTGTCATTAAAACCACAAGCCCTTTTTTCCTTGTGTAGCTAGGATGAATAAGGAATCCTTATAAGAAAAGGATTCTGAAACATTAATGAATCATTGCCACACTTCTCGTTCGTGAATCAATATTCGTTGGGTGGGGATTTTCGTTTCCAAAAGTGTTGGTGCCTAGGTACAAGTTATCTTTGTGTCACACTACTATCAAACCTGATTTACTTAGATTTCCGGGAATTGGTCTTTTTACATGTGGGTTGCGTGACCACATGATCACGAGATTTGCATCATTTTAGTAGGAGGAGGAATCTGGAGAGGCCTGTTGATATATGGGAGATAAGATGAAGGCAATCATGAGGAGAAAGGGTGGTTCAGGGCAAGTTTAACAATCAAGTTATTTTTTACATGGAGGTCGAATTAGAGAATGGAGGAGGGGTAAATCTTATACTCAAACACCTTGTAATCGTGATATTAAATGTTTTTTTTTTTATGTTTGGGAGTAGATCACATAACTTCTCAATGTCCAAACAAGAAAGCTATAATCTTACATGATCATGGGTAGGTTGAAATTGAAAGTCACAACAATAATGAAGAGATGCCACCACTTGAGGATGCTAGTGATAATGATGTAGAGTATCCAGCTGAGGGTAAATTACTTGTGATTAGACAAGCATTAAATGTTCAAGTTAATAAGGATGATTTGATGCAACAAAGAGAGACTATTTTCCATAAAAGATGCCACATCAGTAATAAAGTGTATGGTGTAATTATAGATGGTTGAAGATATGCTAATGTAGTAGCACTACACTTGTCAGTAAGTTAAATTTGAATACTAAAAAATAGCTTAGGCCTTATGGACTTCAGTGGTTAAATGAATATAGTGAAGTAATTATGAATGTTTAATGAGAGATATAGTGACGAAGTTTTGTGTAATGTTGTTCATGCGCATGCATATTATTTTTTATTAGGAAGTCATGGTAATTTTATACGAGGGTTGTATGATTTTGACCTTGCCTGGATCGTATCGTGATAGGTTTAAGAACAGGTATTCAGTGAAATATGGAAAACTCATCACTATTATACCATTATCATAAAAACAAGTTTATGGGGACCAATTGAAATTAAAAGGAGAGAATACAGCCGAGGGGAGTTAAAATATAGAGTTGATTGTGAGCTTTTAAAAGATATAGGAAATTCAAATTTGGTCGATAGAGAAAGAATTAGAGAGTTGGCCAAAAGTTAAGAGAAAAATAAAGGAGAAAAGAAAGAAGAGAAGAGAAAACAGAATGTTGAGGGGAAAATAAAAAAACAAATGAGTTTTTTTATGCAAAACAAAAATGAGATTGAAAGTGTTTTTTTATTCTAACCATCCTATGTTTGTACTTTTGTACAAAGAGATCTATTTTAATGCTAATGAACTTGATCATTTTTCCATACCTTTCGTGAGAGCACGATGTCGCGACGATCCTTCCCAAGCGGTTCGAGAGATCCTTGATTGATAAGGAGTCGCCACCTAGTATTATGGTTACTAGAAAGCCTATCTAGTCTTTAGAGATTATAGGCAAGAGAATGGTTGCGTTAAGGAAATGTATTAGCACTCCTAGTACGCTTTACACGAAGTAAGCTGCATTGTTTTTCTTTGTTTGCTATGGTCTAATGGTGTTTCTATTCCTATCAGCCTACAATGGTGAGTTTGTTACAATGAACAAAGTTTGGTTTTCTAAGTCAAGAACCTGGTTTGAAAGGTTGAAATTTCCTCCATTATCATTGAGACTTTTTTGGGACAAATTTGGAATTTTTGGCTACTGTGTCATTCTAAATAATATTTCAGATAAAATTTCTTGTGGTTTTTATCCTTATATTAGAAGTGAATAAATTGTATTACTCCTAATAATATTTTAGATATTAACCCTTTTGTAGGTTTTTTATCCTTATATTAAAAGTGGATAATATATTTTCTTGTCAAAAATAAAATTTGGAAATATAGGCCAAAATCCTTTGGAATTTTACAAACTTGTAAAATCCATGCAACATTTTTTTTTCAAAACATGTTAAAGTATTTTAGATTTTTTTTTAAAAAATACTCAAATAATTTTATAGGATTTCATATGCAAAAAAAACTTTAATAAATTTTAAAAAATATATACTTTTTTTATAAATTTTTAAGGCTTTGTTTGGCACTTCCTTTAATCAAAATTGCCATAGTAGGCTTAAGGGCACGTTTTCAAAATAGATGAAAACCAAACATGGCCTAACTCAATTGACCAAAAACCAAATTGATTGGGTTGACACAAAATCATCAATTCAACCATGAACCGAATTGAAAATCTTTGGTTTGACCCGAAACTAAACTAAAACAAACCATTAAACCAAAAACATATAAAAACTCAAAGAAACACTAAAACATAAAATATTTTTTAAAAAAAAAGATCAAACACACAAAAAACAAGAAAACGAAGAATGGTCTTCATGAAACCTAGAAGCACGCATTGGAAACCAGATCAAATATAGCAAATCCAGAGATGTAGAGAGGTTGGAAATCATGCAAGGATCAATAATTTAGCATCCATTCACTTTAATTATCAATGAATTATCATAATTTGGTTTGAGAAGGTTATGGTCCAAAACCCTAAGATTAAAACACTAAAATACAGGTTATTGATGCAAAAGAACCCTACATTATTGTCTAACGATGTCATGTGAAGATGCAGATGCAAAGAAATGAAACAAGACAAGACAAAATCACGGAAACTAAGGCAATGTTCTTGGGGAGAACATGAAGAACACGAACCTGGCAAACCCAAACATACCCAGCACACCGTCAAACCTAGATTTGGCCTTTTAGGCCTCTAAACCAAACCTTTTTGGTTTATACAAACCACATTGCCATTGTTACACACATTTAAATAAAAAGAAACAACAAAAAACAACAAATTATCAAAATCATGCATGAGGTTCCATTCTCCAAAACTACTAAATGGAAACAACAAGCATATCCATACAATTTGGATTCAAAATTAGTTTTCTAAGCATATTTTGGTCATGAACAAACCTTGTAAACCTAGGACTAACAATATTACTTCTAAATGCATTAATCAAACTAAAAAAACAAACATTATTTTATAAAAACCGACTTAACTAAAAAGCTTTTATTATATGAAGAAAACCAAGCACATCCTAAAAATGCTTCAAAGAACAACATCAAATCATAGAATAAATAATCACAACAACAGAAAAGACAAACACATCCCTACTTTTTAATCATTCCAAACCTCATCACCATGTTTGTGAATATAAATGCAGATTAAATTACCATTAAAAAAACAACTCATGCAGGCCATACAGACTTCACTTTTAGATTAAGAAATATACATTCAAACCCCTGGAACAACTACTACCCTCTTTGCTTTCCTTTGTAAAGTTTTACTTTTATAAACTTGTTACCCTTTCAAAGCAAAGAAACTCTTACGCTACGCTCATGAACCTTCACAACTAAGGTATTTTTTCAATTTTTTCTCTCTTTATTATCCCCCCCTCTGATGCGGATCAACCCAACACCAAGCGTAATCATGCCAACGACCCATTGGAGGTGCCAATTGGGCCAATCACAAGAGCTAGGGCAAAGAAGCTTAAAGAAGCATTGAATGCGCTTGTTCAGAACATATGGAGCAAAATGGACCTAGAGAGGCTTGGGACATTTAAAGAGCATGAAGGACAGCCTTTAATTCATCTAGTTCAGGTCCAAGAAGAGCCCAATTCGTGTGGAACAAAGGGTTGATGTGTCCGGCCCAATACCAGCCTTGTTAGGCTAGTTATTTTTCCGAATGCTACAAGGATAAAAAGTCAGCAATTTATTCTCCTAATTAAGTAAGGAAGTTGGCCATATCTTATTCCTAAAGAGGGGAGGACTATTTAATGCTTTTCTCTTTTCTTTTCTTTTTGTTTTGTTTTTTATGCTACTAATATATTTTGAACAATAACATAATGAAATAACAATTTTTTTTATATGCCGCAAATTCAAGGAGAAGAAGAAATTGGATACTAAGGAATTTTTGCGGAATCAATAAGAAACGAAAATTTCAGAAGTATATAACCTGATTAATGGAGCCAAGCTCTGATACCAAATGATGCGAACCTCGTGATCACATGGTCATGCAACACACGCACAAAGACACCAATTCTCGGAAAGCCAAGTAAATCAGATTTAATAGGAGTGTGACACAAAGATAACTTTTACCTAGGCACCAGCACTATTAGAAACGGAGACCCCCACCCAATGAATATTGATTCGCGAACGAGAAGTATAAGGATGACACCACGAAGATAGTTGTTCTTCGATAAGTCGTTTTCAGTTCTTTAAAGAACCAAGGAAGGGAGATTATCCCACCAACACACAATAAGTGCAGCAAAGAAGTTTATTGATCTGAAAATTGCGTAACCTTACATGTTTGGTTATGCCGTTATTTATACTGACTCTAGACTTAAAGAAACCCTAATGGACCCCCCTTAGGTGGACTTATATGAAGCCCACTTACAATTGACCCAAATAAGTAATAATAACCCAAAAACTAAGAAGAAAATAATAAAAATAATAAAAATTTGAAATTATCATGCTAAATATGCTAGAATCAGATTTGTCACCCTTAAGAAGTCTTAAATAAACTAGGAAAAATCTGATTTGGAAAATTTGTGTTGCTGCCCCCCTTGATGTCCTTGATTAGCTTGGATTTCCTTGTTTAACTTGAACAAATAAGAAAATAAATTTCCTCCTTTGTTGCTGATTTAATTACTTTCCTTCCTAAGTTAGGAAAAGCATTAAATAGTCCTCCCCTCTTTAGGAATAAGATATGGCCAACTTCCTTACATAATTAGGAGAATAAATTGCTGACTTTTTATCCTTGTAGCATCAGGAAAAATAGCAAGCCTAACAAGGCTAATATTGGGCCGGACACATCAACCCCTTGTTCCACACGAATTGGGCTCCTCTTGGACCTGAACTAGATGAATTAAAGGTTGTCCTTCATGCCCCTTAAATGTCCCAAGCCTCTCTAGGTCCATTTTGCTCCATATGTTCTGAACAAGCGCATTCAATGCTTCTTTAAGCTTCTTTGCCCTACCTCTTGTGATTGGCCCAATTGGCACCTCCAATGGGTTGTTGGCATGATTACGCTTGGTGTTGGACTGATCCGCATCATCCTCCTTAGCTTTGATTTTCCAGGGGGTATTCATAGGGTTTTGTTAAGGGCTTTTAGTTTTTATGGATTCAATCAAGGATTGATTATGAGTAATCAATGTTTGACCATCTGATCAAAATAGGAGGGTTTTGAACAAATATTAACTTGAAAGTTTGTACTAAGCTGGTTTTGCAATGGTGGTTTTGGTTATCGGAATTCATGGTGGTTTTGCTCAACATAAAGGGCAAGAAGCTATTTTTTGCCTTTTGATCTTGAGATAAAGGCTTTGAACCTTTGATAATAACCCAATGAGAAGCTTTGTAGTATGAATACATTAAAGACATAAGTGGTTTTTGCATAATGGGTATCACAATTATAGTTGACTGAGTTGACCACTTTCAAAGGCTCATCATCAAAGCAACTCTGACATCATTGTCATCGGAGACCACTTGAACTTTGTAGAGGGGTGGACATCTTTTGTTTGGATCCAACCTTGCTTGATTTGGAGGTTTATAGCTTCACATTCATTCATTTAAAAGTCCCAACTCGATAAGCCCAGAACCTGCCAATGCAAGGATGGATGATAAGGGAGAAGATGTTGTCGAGTTCGTTAAAGAAAATAGGATGTAAGCGTTTGATGGGAGTAGTTGATCCTTGTAGAGAAGGTGTTTTTAGGTCCCCTCGAGTGGTTGGAGTTGCCAAATAATTCGCTTGAAGATGTCTACTTGATTAGCCAAAACTACCAAAGAAGAAGATGAATAGTGGCCGAACAACATGTCACCCAATACCTTCATTAAAACTAAACGACGCACCATTTATTTTAAACCCTAAAGATTAATGTTTTTAATTTAGGATTTGGTCAATTTCAATTGAGACCCTAATCTTTTAATTTCTTTTAATTTCACCCATAATTACCTTCCAACTTTCAATTTCATGCAATTTTAACCATGTCAAACTCAATTGTCATTCCTAAAGTTCAGCGCCTTTTTCAATTCGGTTCTTGGTTCCTAATCTACGCATATTGACCCTCAATTCACCATTAAACTTTCAATTTTCTTCAATTTGGCCCTTGATTTTGCCAATTTCAATTCTTGAAATCTCGCGCCTTTTACGATTTGAATCTTTGTTTTGAATTTCTCAATCAAGGCCTTAATTGCCTATCAAACTTCAACATTTATGAAATTAAGCCTCTGATTTGACCAAATTAGCATTTCAAAATTGCAACTCAACCCTCAAACTTCAATTCCTTCCAATTAAAGCCTAAATTGACCTAAAAACCAATTTTCCTTCTAATTAAACCCTTAATAAATTCAATTAAACCCTAAAAAATTCCAATCAAGTTATTAAACATCCAATTTTGAATTTTTCTTGTTAATAAGGCCTCCATCATCATTCAAAATTGACCTGTCAATTTTTCAACTTTAGATATTTTGATCCTTCTTGACCAGTTTTTGATAATTTTTTTAACATTCTTCGTACTGATATTTTTTTTTATTTTTCCAACTTTTTCATTTTTCATTTTTTTTTTGTATTTTGTACTTTCTTTTTTTTTTATGATTTTTTGTATATTTATGTGGGGCCTCAAAATGGGTGTTGCACATGGACACACAATGCCGAGGGATCGTTGGTGTCACCACCTAGTTGTTTGATCCAAGATTGCTAAGAAACTCAGGTATACTGGTTTTATCAAAGATTCTAAAGGTAAGGAACTGGTTTTGGCTAGGGAAGGTATTAGCACCCCTAAAACACCTTACCTGAGGTAAGTTGCATTGTATGGTCTGAATGTGGTTTAAAGGTTTCGATGGGTTTCTAACCAGTAGTCTATTTATGGCTTAGAATAAAGATTTATTCTTGTGGGTAAACCAAGTGTTTTGAATTTTATTATGGGCTCGTGTGCCCAAACAAATTCTTATGGAAAGAATCCTTGTAAGTACTCTGACGGGGTTCACCTATTCTAGATGGCGAATGGGTTTTCCACAACTCGTGTATCGTGGTGAAAAATACTTCCAATTAAAATTGGTGAATATTTAGAAGAACTCTTAGAATTTTCTGGTCAACTCCTGATATTTAAATACCAGTCTCACTTGTAGGTCCAATATTTATACCAAAATATTAACCATGAAACCTCATAAATTAAAATTTTAGTGATTATTAGAATATTGGCTAAATTCTCATGGATTCAATAAATTGATTATTAAATCCAAAAAACATGTTAAGAAATAAAACATACCATGTATTTTTATTTTTTAAACTAGATATGATTTTTATATTTTTGAGAAACTTAGTTGTATGCAATTAAAACATTTAATTCTTTTTGTCTTTTTTGGTTTTAAACATTCAAAAACATATAAGAAAATTCAAACACATAGACCCGTATTTTTTACTAATTAACCCTTATTCCCATTCAATTACAAATATTTACACAACATTGTAATTAAACACAAATCAGTACCCACACTAGAAGATCCTGAAATTGCAAGAACAGTTGTGGTGCATGGGTTCACGCTCTGCCGTAAGCAAAACCCAAGGAATTGGTGGATCTGGAGCGATTTCCCTTCTTCTCACACCTTGTGCTGGCGGTGATTGATGTGGACTAGCCCAGAAACACCAGCAAGGACCCATTACATGTTCCAAATGGTCCAATGACTTGGTCCAAGACAAAGGCATTGAAAGAGGCATTGAATGCATTGGTTTTGAATGTTTCAACCAAGTCAGAATTGAAAGGTCCATTAGAGTATCAAGAGGAGACCCTAGTACATCTTATCCATGTGCAAGAGGGGTCCAACACAAACCTTATTTGGGCCATGAGGTGAGGACAGCAAAGGAAACAAAAGAATCCTTCTACAACTTGGAAACAACATGGGTGGCTACCTTTTCCTTTTGTTTCTAGGATTAAGGGGCTGCATGGAAGGCTATAAATAAGCCTTGAATCAGTTCTATAATATTTTACTTCCTTCTCTTCTTCTCATGACAGAACATGGATTTAATATTATGGGCTTTGTTTTATTTTGTTAGCTACAGCCCAAGGCTTGTTTGGGCTTAATTAATACTTTATTTTCAGTTGGGATCCAAGGCTTGTTTGGATTAAGTTATGGGCTTTTCAGTTTAGGGTTTTGGCTCAGTTTTGAGTGGACCTCATTTAAGTCCACATAAGGGGTCCATTAGGGTTAACTTTTCAAAAACTATTTAAACTCATGTAAGCCAAAATTTCGGCAGCTTGGATGATAATTACTTCTGAATTTTTCAGTTTTAATGTGTGAGAATGATTCTTGCATTCTTTAGTTCTTGAACGAACTGAATTTGACTTATCGAAGATTAATTGGCTTCGTGGCATCATTCTACTCAATCCAGTAGTGTTGGTGCCTCGGGGCAGGTTTCCATTGTGTCACACTCCTATCAGATCTATTTCGGCTTTCCAGGATCAGATCTCAATCTTGATTGTGGGTTGCATGACCACATGATCACGAGGTTCGCATCAGTTGGTATCAGAGCTAGGCTCCGAAACAAGGTCATATCCTTCTGTTATTTTTGTTTTTTTTCAGTGTTCCTTTAAGTTTTTCAGTGTTTGCGTCCATCTTCTTGTTCTTCGTGTCAGCGTCATCTAAGCAAAAAAGGTTATATTTCATCTTGTTACTGTCTCTAATCATATCAGTATATTAAAAAGAAAGATAGATAGGGATTAGTTGAAATTTGAAGGATCATTCAATTATGCCGCAGAAACACTACTCTTTGTGAACCATAAGCAAAACACCTCAAAATTAATTTAAACTTCATATTCAGTCTATTGGGGGTGAGATAGCATCATATGTCAAATTTGGGTTTATTCTGATATTGTTTGCTTGAGATTTTAATTCGAGGCTCAATTCTGCCGCAGAAACATTACTCTTTGTGAACCATAAGCAAAACACCTTAGAATAGATTGAAACTTCATATTCTGTGTATTGGAGATGAGATATCATGATATATTAAATTTGGGCTTATTTTGATATCGGCTTCTGGAGGTTTTAATTGGGGGTTCAATTTTGCCGCAAACTGATTATACAAGGGGTTTGGGTACCTAGACATAAAAGAACGATCTATAAATTTATTTTTGTGGTTTTTTTAGTTTTATAATACTAAATACTGAATTTGAGGTCATTTCGAGATTATTTGGTCTGGGTTTCAATTCTGTTACGTAAAAATTGCGTAACAGGTTAGATTTGCGTCAAGTTTCAAAACGTGATCCTTACTGTTTAGTTTTGTCCAAATCTTTTTGTTTCTATTATATTTGGGTTATCTAGGAGTCAAGGAATTGTTTTCGCTAATATTCGCTTCTGTTTTATTTTGTGTCTTTGTTTCGTCCACAATTCGTACGAATTTGCATTGCTACTCGCAAAATCATAATCGTAGTTTTTTTTTGCTTTGTTTTCAGTATATTTATTGATTCTTGAGTCTGAAAATTATAATTAGAGTGCGCTGCGAAGGCTACTGACTTTGATTTGTTGATTTCAGTTCCTAAAGAACCAAAAGAAAGCAAGTTGTGAGGTAAAAGGCGTAGTGAGCTTATTAGAGTGAAAAGCCTTGATTTTTGTGTGCGTGATACATGAGAGGTGTGAGGATATATTTTGTGCTACTAACCAAATTTTGAAGATTCAAAGAATGTCTGAAAACAATGAATCAGCTACACAAAACGCTGACGTAGCTTTCCAATTGCGAGCCATAGGCCAGCAACTTGAGCAATAGTCTAGAACATACAAGGATCTGAAAGATGAGGTGAATTCAATAAAGCAACTTAATAGTGGGGCTGATCGTCAAGGAAATGCAGTCCGTATGGCCGTACGGAATGTCAGATCTGATTTTGAAGAGTTTGTTGACGAAAACGCAGATGCGGGTGAAGATGACTATGATTTTGCATTTGCTGGCCAAGGAATCAGGTCTGGACCAAACAGGGCTAGAATGTGAATTTCCGTGGCATGGGCACTTATGAAGATATGGATGGGGACTTGGACACCATTAAACTGAAAATTCCTAACTTTCAAGGTAAAAACAATCCCAAGGCTTATTTGGAGTGGGAGACAAAGGTATATTGGATTTTTGATTGCCATAGCACTGAACAAAAGAAGGTGAAATTGGTGATAATTGAGTTTACGGAGTATGCATTGATTTAGTGGGATCAAATTGTAATCAGTAGGAGGAGGAATGGGGAGCGACTCATTCAGACTTGGGGGGAGATGAAAGTCTTAATGAGGAGATGATTTGTGCCAAACCACTATTACAGAGACTTATATCTGAAGCTCCAAGGTCTGAATCAAGGTTATAAGACAGTAGATGAATATCACAAAGAGATGGAGATAGCAATGATTCGGGCCAATGTTGTTGAGGATAGAGAAGCCACCATGGCTAGATTTCTTAATAGGTTGAATCGGGACATTGCCAATGTGGTTAAGCTAGAGCACTATGTGGAGCTAGAGGACATGGTTCACATGGCTATGAAGGTGGAGAGACAACTTTGGAAGGGATATGCTCGGCCAGCGTTTAATTCGGGCTCTTCATCATCTTGGAAGACGAATCTAAAGAGAGAGGGTATTGTCCAGCCCAGATCCTTTGTTCCTTCTAGAACTGAACCACCAAAGGCTAAAGTTGATGTTCCTACTGATGCCAAAGGTAAATCTGAAACTCAACCTAAACATACCCGTGATGTTAAATGTTTCAGGTGTCAAGGACATGGACATTATGCTTCAGAGTGTCCAAACAAAAGAATCATGATGATTAGAGATAATGATGATATGGAATCTGAAAGTGACAGATCTGATTATGAAGGCATGCCACCATTGGAGGATAGTGATGGGGATGAGTTAGCATTACCGGTTGGGGAGTCCTTGGTTATAAGATGAACACTTCAGGTTCAGGTAAAGGAAGATGAAATTAATCAACAAAGGGAGAACATCTTCCATACGCGTTGTTATGTACAAAGCAAGGTGTGTGGTTTAATTATAGATAGTGGAAGCTGTGTTAATGTTTGTACTACCACCCTTGTTAGTAAACTGAATTTGTGTACTGTTAAGCATGCTAAACCATATAGATTGCAATGGCTGAATGATAGTGATGAAGTGAAAGTGACTAAACAGGTTGTGGTTCCATTTTCAATTGGGAAATATGTTGATGAAGTTCTGTGCGACGTGGTACTAATGCAAGCAAGTCACATCTTGTTGGGGAGACCATGACAATATGATAGGAAGGCAATTCATGATGGGGTTAAAAATAGGTATACCATTGTAAAAGATGTTAAAACCATCACTCTTGTACCTCTTACACCCAAACAGGTGTATGATGATCAAATAAAGCTAAAAAGTGAGCATGAGGCGATGGGGAGAGAAAATCAAGGTGAGGAACAAGGGGAGAGAAGACCATCAGATTTGGCTAGAACTCAAACCACTACAACCCATTCGGCCACCCATCCAAACACAAACAAATACTCAGCCAACACTCCAAACAAATCAAACCATTCGACCACAACTCAAAAACACCCAAATCTGGCCGAGAGTGGAGGTAAACAAGAGGAGTGAAGAAAGTCAGTAAGGGTGATGAGAATTGTGTGGAAAAACTAAAGAAAGTCAGTAAGAAGGTCAGATCTGCATTTTTCACTAACAAGCCAATGATTTTACTTGTGTACAAAGAGGCTTACTTTAATACTAATGATCTTGATCATATTGTGCCTAGTGTTGCTATTACTTTGTTGTAGGAGTTTGATGATGTGTTCCCCGACGATACTCCTAGCGGATTACCACCATTGAGGGGGATAGAGCATCAGATTGATTTCGTACCCGGAGCTTCAATTCCTAATTGACCAGCCTATAGAAGCAATCCCGAGGAGACGAAGGAGCTTCAAAGGCAAGTTGATGAGCTAATGGAAAAGGGCTACATTCGTGAGAGTATGAGTCCGTGTGCTGTACCCGTGCTACTTGTGCCTAAGAAGGATGGAACATGGAGGATGTGTGTTGATTGCCGAGCCATCAACAACATAACAGTAAAGTATAGACACCCCATTCCTAGGCTTGATGACATGTTAGATGAGTTACATGGATCCTATATTTTCTCTAAAATCGACTTGAAAAGTGGGTACCATCAAATTAGAATGAAAGAAGGTGATGAGTGGAAAACAACATTTAAGCCTAAGCATGGTTTGTATGAATGGTTAGTAATGTCGTTTGGACTTACAAATGCACCTAGTATGTTTATGCGTTTAATGAATCATGTGTTGCGTGCATTCATAGGTAAGTTTTTGGTTATGTATTTTGATGACATTCTAATCTATAGCAAGAACTTAACCGAGCGTCTTGATCATTTGCGTAATGTACTTAGTGTGTTGCGTAGTGAGAAATTGTATGCTAATCTTAAAAAGTGTGCCTTTTGCATGGAGAAAATTGTGTTTCTTAGCTATGTTGTAACTGCACAGGGTATCGAGATGGATGAAGAGAAAGTTAAGGCCATCCGGGATTGGCCTACACCCAAATCGGTAAGTGAGGTAAGGAGTTTTCATGGGTTAGCTAGTTTTTATAGGCGTTTTGTGAAAGATTTCAGTACAATAGCTGCACCCTTGAATGAAGTTGTTAAAAAGTCAGTTGGGTTTAAATGGGAGGGAGGAACAAGAATTGGCTTTTGTTCTTTTGAAAGATAAATTATGTTCTGCACCTGTTTTGGCTTTACCTGACTTTACGAAAGCATTTGAAATAGAATGTGATGCGTTTGGAATGGGAATAGGTGCTGTTTTGATGCAGGATTGGAGACCTATTGCATATTTTAGTAAGAAGTTAAGTGGAGCGACCTTGAACTATCCCACTTACGACAAAGAACTCTATGCATTGGTAAGAGCACTTGAGACATGACAACATTACTTGTGGCGAAAATAGTTCGTAATCCATTCGGATCATGAATCCTTGAAACATTTGAAAGGACAAGGTAAGTTGAATAGGAGGCATGCAAAATGGGTTGAATTCATTGAACCTTTTCCTTCCGTAATCAAGTATAAGCAAGGCAAAGAGAACATCGTAGCTAATGTACTTTCGCGCAGGTATGTTCTTTTACACACAATGAATACTAGATTGTTAGGCTTTGAATATGTGAAGGAATTGTATGATAATGATTCTGGCTTTGCCGAGATTTATAATGCATGTGGACATTCGGCTTTTGGTAAGTTTTATTTGATGGATAGTTATTTGTTCAAAGAGAATAGATTGTGTGTTCCTGCTAGTTCTTTGCGTGAATTGCTTGTTCGTGAAGCACATGGGGGTGGTTTAATGGGTCACTTTGGGGTTGGGAAAACCTTGGATGTATTGCATGAGCATTTTTATTGGCCAAAGATGAAAAGAGATGTGCAACGAATTTGTGAACAGTGCATTGCTTGTAGAAAGGCAAAATCTAGAGTACAATCGTATGGACTATATACACCATTACTTATGCCTACTGAACCTTGGGTAGATATCTCTATGGACTTTGTTTTAGGTTTACCTAGGTCAAAGAAAGGTAGAGACTCTATTTTTGTTGTGGTTGATAGGTTTTCTAAAATGGCGCATTTCTTTGCATGCAATAAAACGGATGATGCATCTCATATCGCAGACTTGTTTTTTAGGGAGACTGTATGTTTGCATGGCATTCCTGAGAGTATAGTGTCAGATCGTGATGTTAAGTTCCTTAGCTATTTTTGGAAGACCTTACGGGGAAAGTTGGGAACTAAACTCTTATTTTTGACAACATGTCATCCTCAAACAGATGGACAAACTGAGATAGTGAATAGAACATTATCCCAACTTTTGAGTGCTATAATTCAAAAGAATTTAAAGAGTTGGGAAGAATGTTTGCCTTTTGTTGAGTTTGCTTATAATAGAATTGTGCATTCAACCACTGGTTTTTCTCCATTTGAAATAGTTTATGGTTTTAATCCACTGACTCCTATGGATTTAATTCCTTTGCCTTTTGAAGAAAAGGTAAGTTTAGATGGTGAAAAGAAGGCAAAGATGGTGAGACAACTCCATGAGGGAGTTCGACTGCAAATACAGAAAAAGAACAGACTTTACGCTTCTAAAGCAAATAAGGGACGTAAACTGGTTGTTTTCCAACCCGGTGATTGGGTTTGGGTGCACATGCGTAAGGAACGATTTCCTAACCAAAGGAAATCAAAATTACAGCCTCGTGGTGATGGTCCATTTCAGGTTTTAGAGAGAATCAATGACAACGCATACAAAATTGACCTTCCAGGTGAGTATGGTGTTAGTGCTACCTTTAATGTTGCTGATCTTATGTTGTTTGACACAGATTTTGATTTTAGGTCGAATCCTTTCGAGGAGAGAGGGGATGATGTGGACCAGCCCAGAAACACCAGCAAGGATCCATTACATGTTCCAAATGGTCCAATGACTCGGTCCAAGAAAAAGGCATTGAATGCATTGGTTTTGAATGTTTCAACTAAGTCAGAATTGAAAGGTCCATTAGAGTATCAAGAGGAGACCCTAGTACATCTTATCCATGTGCAAGAGGGGTCTAACACAACCTTATTTGGGCCATGAGGTGAGGACAGCAAAGGAAACAAAAGAATCCTTCTACAACTTGGAAACAACATGGGTGGCTACCTTTTCCTTTTGTTTCTAGGATTAAGGGACTGCATGGAAGGCTATAAATAAGCCTTGAATCAGTTCTATTATATTTTACTTCCTTCTCTTCTTCTCATGACAGAACATGGATTTAATATTATGGGCTTTGTTTTATTTTGTTAGCTACAGCCCAAGGCTTGTTTGGGCTTAATTAATACTTTGTTTTCAATTAGGATCCAAGGCTTGTTTGGATTAAGTTATGGGCTTTTCAGTTTAGGGTTTTGGGTCAGTTTTGAGTGGCCATCATTTAAGTCCACATAAGGGGTCCATTAGGGTTAACGTTTTAAGAACTATTTAAACTCATGTAAGCCAAAATTTCGGCAGCTTGGATGATAATTACTTCTGAATTTTTCAGTTTTAACGTGTGAGAATGATTCTTGCATTCTTCAGTTTTAACGTGTGAGAGTGATTCTTGCATTCTTCAGTTCTTGAACGAACTGAATTTAACTTATCGAAGATTAACTGGCTTCGTGGCGTCATTCTACTCAATCCAATAGTGTTGGTGCCTTGGGGCAGGTTTCCATTGTGTTACACTCCTATCAAACCTATTTCGGCTTTCCGGGATCAGATCTCAATCTTGATTGTGGGTTGCGTGACCACGTGATCACGAGGTTCCCATCAAGAAGGGGTGATGAGGATCAGCCCAACACTAAGCTTAATCATGCTAAAGACCCATTGGAGGTGCCTAGTGGGTCAATTACAAGAGTAAGGGCAAAGAAGTTTAAAGAGGCATTGAATGGGCTTGTTCATAATACATAGAGCAAGATGGACCTAAAAAAGCTTGAGACACCTAGGGAGTATGAAGGACAACCTCTAACTCATCTAATCCAAGTCCAAGAAGAGCCCAATTCGTGTGGAACAAGAGAGTGATGTGTCCAGCCCCATAACAACCTTATTAGGCTTGTTTTTCTGAATGTTACAAGGATAGAAAGTGAGCAATTTAATATCCTAAATAACCAAGGAAAGTAATTAAATCAGAAACAAAGGGGGTAATTGGCTTTGTTATTTGTTCAAGTTATACAAGGAAATCCAAGCTAAACAAGGCACTAAAGGGGTGGCAAATCAGGTCAGAATTTTCTTAGTCTACAAAGGACTTATAGTTGTGGCAACTACTCCTATGAATGCAAGGAAGGGTTATTCAGCTATAACAACTTATAAACTAGGAAAATCAGATTATTTAGCTTTTATTTTCTTTGCTATATGCGACAACAATACCAGGCTTTTGGTTAGTTTTATTTCTTTATGTTTTGGGTTATATTTGAGTTTAATTGTAAGTAGACCTCATATAAGTCCATATAAGAGGCCCATTAGAGTTTATTTCAGTAAAAATAATGCCATAATCAGATATGTTGGGTTACACAATTCAGATTTATAAAACTTCTTTGCCCCACCTTGTTGTGCGAGTTCGTGAGATATTCTCTCTTCCTTAATTCACTAAAGAACTGAAATGACTTATCGAAGAAAAACTAACTTCGTGGCGTCATCTACTTCTTGTTCACAAATTGATATTCAATGGGAAGGGGTTTCCTTTTCCAATAATATTGGTGCCTAGGTACAAGTTAACTTTATATCCCACTCCCATCAAACCATCAAACCTGATTTACTTTGGCTTTTCCAAGAATTAGTGTCTTTGTGTGTGAGTTGCTTGACCATGTGTTTAAGAGGTTCGCATCAGGTTAAGAGAGGTTTGTAACACATCTGTTTCGTAGCAACATATCAAAACTTATCATAATTAATTAAAAATTGATATGTTGTGATGTGGACTAGCCCAGAAACACCAACAAGGGCCCATTACATGTTCCAAATGGTTCCCTGACTCGGTCCAAGACAAAGGCATTGAAAGAGGCATTGAATGCATTGGTTTTGAAGGTTTCAACCAAGTCAGAATTGAAGGGTCCATTGGAGTATCAAAAAGAGGCCCTAGTACATCTTATCCATGTGCAAGAGGAGCCCAATACAACCTTATTTGGTCCATGAGGTGAGGACAACAAAGGAAACAAAAGAATCCTACTACAACTTGGAAACAACATGCTCGGTCCAAGACAAAGGCATTGAAAGAGGCATTGAATGCATTGGTTTTGAAGGTTTCAACCAAGTCAGAATTGAAGGGTCCATTGGAGTATCAAAAAGAGGCCCTAGTACATCTTATCCATGTGCAAGAGGAGCCCAATACAATCTTATTTGGGCCATGAGGTGAGGACAACAAAGGAAACAAAAGAATCCTACTACAACTTGAAAACAACATGCTCGGTCCAAAACAAAGGCATTGAAAGAGGCATTGAATGCATTGGTTTTGAAGGTTTCAACCAAGTCAGAATTGAAGGGTCCATTGGAGTATCAAAAAGAGGCCCTAGTACATCTTATCCATGTGCAAGAGGAGCCCAATACAATCTTATTTGGGCCATGAGGTGAGGACAACAAAGGAAACAAAAGAATCCTACTACAACTTGGAAACAACATGGGTGACTACCTTTTCCTTTTGTTTCTAGGATTAAGAGGCTGCATGGAAGGCTATAAATAAGCCTTGAATCATTTATGTAATATTTTACTTCCTTCTCTTCTTCTCATGGCAGAACATGGATTTAATATTAGAGGCTTTATTTTATTTTGTTAGCTACAGCCCAAGGCTTGTTTGGGCTTAATTAATACTTTGTTTTCAGTTAGGATCCAAGGCTTGTTTAGATTAAGTTATGGGCTTTTCAGTTTAGGGTTTTGGGTCAGTTTTGAGTGGGCCTCATATAAGTCCACATAAGGGGTCCATTAGGGTTAACTTTTCAAGAACTATTTAAACTCATGTAAGCCAAAATTTTGACAGTTTTGATGATAATTACTTCTGAATTTTTCAGTTTTAATGTGTGAGAGTGATTCTTGCATTCTTCAGTTCTTGAACGAACTGAATCTGACTTATCGAAGATTAACTGGCTTCGTGGCGTCATTCTACTCAATCCAATAGTGTTGGTGCCTTTGATTTGTTTTAATCAACTCGAGTGGTTATTGGCAGTGAAAAAGAAAGGATGAGGCTGTGATTTTTGGTTGTGGTGGGTCGGTCTCTGGTGGTGCGTCGAGTGTACTCATCTGAAGAGGTTCATGACTGGTGGCGCGTCAGTACACACGACGATGGGTTTTAGGGGGCAGGGGATTTGATACGATGGGTCTTGGCTGGAACATGTACCCAAGACGCGGGAAAGGTTGGGGCTGAACGGAAATCAAATAATGGCAGTGGGGCCGAAAGGCTAGTCGGCTGATTATGAGGAGGACATTGATGATATTTGTGTGGCAAGGAATCATAAATGTTCCAGAATCCTTTTCTTACAAGGATTCCTTATTCATCCTAGCTACAACAAGGAAAGAAGACTTCAGAATTAATTCTACATTCAGATTAGATTTCCTAATCTATTTGGGACTTTTTAATGGTGACAAATCTGATTTTAGCATATTTAGGATAGTAATTTTTGGATTTATTATTTTCTTCTTAGTATTTGGATTATTTTTACTTATTTAGGTCAATTGTAAGTGGGCCTCATATAAGTCCACCTAAAGGGGGTCCATTAGGGTTTATTTAAGTCTTGAGTTAGTATAAATAAAGATATAACCAGACATGTAAGTTAGACAATTCAATTTAATAAAACCTCTTGTTTGTTATACTCTGTGTGTGTGTGTGTGTGTGTGTGTGTGTATTGGTGAGATAATCCCCCTTCAATGGTTCTCTAAAGAATTGAAAATGACTTATCGAAGAACAACTGGCTTCGTGGCATCATCTTTATACTTCTCATTCACGAATCAATATTCGTTGCGTGATCACGAGATTCGTATCAGGACCAATCCACGAGATGCACAACTTCTTCTTCTTTCTCCTTATACCTGTGGTGCACCTTACCATCGTCGAAAGAAGCAGATCAAGGCTAGAGAAGGTTTGTCATTGCTCTCCTTCTCTACTGGAATTTCAATGATGGGTGGTCGCGGAGGTCCTCGGCTAAAGGAGAATGAGATAGATCAGCCAGAGCTACGGAGGTGAAGAGTGAATGGAGGGCTAATCTGTCGGTGTTGGTTTGAGAAGATCTCAGAAACTAGCCATGTATCTGTGTTAGTGATGATTTGTTGGGTTTGTTGTTTGTGGAAAGGAGATGTGAGGGCTATTGTTGTGACTGGGTGGGTGGTAGTTGTGGGCTGATGAAGGAGATAGGAGGTAGGTTGTTAATGGGGTGCCAGTTTTGGCGACGCAGTAGAGGAGTATGGAAAACTAGTGGTGGCTAATGGCTTGTGAAGGATGAGCTCAAGTTAGTTCAGGAGAGATGGGGGAGATGGGGGCCACATAGATGGTCTAGTTCTTTTCTTCTCTTTTTTTTATCGGATAAGACAGATGGTTTTTTTTAGCCTATGTTAGCAACTTGTGTATGTATGGGTCTAGGATTTTTGTGTTGTGCGAGTATGAGGACAATATGTGTGGATACTTTTTTATTTTTTTTTTGGTTTTCCTAAAAGATCCCCCCTCGTTTTTTGTGTGTGGTATAACCATATATTTATAGGTAAATAAATTTCTTTGGTTTGAAGGCAAAGCAAACCAACATTAACAATTGAATTTCAAAAATAAATATCAACCATTCATTTGATAACTTGGAGACAAAGCAAAGAAAAATGGACCCTTGAATTAAGAGAATTCTTGTAGACTATTTGATTAAAAAAATGAGTTGTTTGGTGAGAGGGTTTTCAATTTTCAAATTGTTCCTCTTCTTTTCACAATTATAATTAGATCACTAAAAATTAACTGCATTTTTTTCTTTTTCTATTTTTTTTAAAATTCTTTGGAAAAGTTGCTGAAAATGACGCGAATACGTCAATAACATATTTTTTGGGTTTTTGTTATTTTTTGCTATTTTTGGTTTTTTTTTAAAAAAATAGGGGTAAAAAATGGATAGCAATAATGGGTAACAACTCATTGCGGTTTGCCACCATTAAAGGAAATAAAACATCAAATTGATCTTATACCTGAAGTTGCAATTCCTAATCGACCAATATAGAAGTAACCCTAATAAAGACAAAAGAGTTTCAAAGGCAACTTGAGGAGCTTATATCTAAATGGTATATAAGAGAGAGCATAATTCCATGTGAGGTTCTTGTGTTACTTGTATCTAAAAATAATGGATCTTGAAGGATATGTGTTCATTGTCCAAATGACATGTTAGATGAATTGCATTGTTCATTTTTAAGACTAAATATGGTTTGTATGAATGGTTAGTCTTGTTGTTTAGTCGTACTCATACACCTAGCACAATTATGAAATTGATGGGAATTGTTTGGTGTGCACTTATAGGCAGATTTTTTTGTTGTTTATTCTGATGATATCTAGTATATAGTAAAAGTATAGATGAACATATTGAACATTTTCGTTATGTGCTTAATGCTTTAAGGAATGAAAAATTATATGCTAAATTAAATAAGTGTATTTTTTTGCATGAAAAAAGTTGTTTTTCTTGGATATATTGTTAATGTAAAAGGTATAGAGATGAATGAGAGCATCCACACCCATGCTCTCTAAATTTTTTATTATATTCATGCTCAAAAGGAGTTATGAATATTTTTGGGATGGTAGTTTATTCAATAAAAACATACACTTGGGTAGCAACAGGATAAGATCAGGAACCACTTTCTCAATCTGCGTACCATTTGGAATTTTCATCTTGACTGGCAGATTCTATTCTCTCTCTAAAAGTAAGAGGAACTGTTCAACATGTGCTCTATAGAAATCTTGAAATCCTTTTTAAACCCAATGGACAATCAAGTCACTCGATTGAACCTAATCAAAAATCTTGAAATGCTTGTCTTGGCTGATTTTGAGGAAGATTTCCACCTTGTTACAAACATGATGTTTCAAATTAGTCCAATATATGAATGTGCAAGTTTTTCAAAATAAAAAACACCAACATGATTTTTTTCATATAAGTTCAAACAAATATATTACCCAATCATACAAATCATAATTAACTTGAGTAAATAAAAGAATTCTTACAATCCTTATTAATTGAAAAGGCAAGGTTTGAAGGATTTGATAATGATTTCTTCTTATAATCAAGATAAAAAGCAACTTTGAATCATTCCAACAACTGATCAAGACTGTAACCATTGCCAGAAACTAAAGAAACAAACAAGTTTTTTATTGCAAAATGTATGATCACATGTGATACGATCAAGGCAATGTCAAATTTGGATCTTGATGTAAAATGTACAATTATCCAGTTTTATGGCAACAATCATATTTCTCAATCCGACCGTTGGATCGAGCTGAAAATGATGAGCATGTTCTTTATGAAAATGGGGCTTTAAATCATGAATTGCACGATGTACATCTCCACTATAATGAGACTAAAGAGTCATTAGAAGATTATCTAAAGACTCTCTATGTTTTGAAATAAATCCCATATTTTGACAATTTTCACAGGTTTTGCAGCATATGAGTCCTTGAACATGGTGGGCTAGTAAAATCCACTTTGTAAGATTTTTGCAGTTGTCTTTCTTGACGAGAAATGACCCCCACATGCCTCGGAATGATAAAGTTTAATGACACTACTTACCTCATTGTCCGAAATGCATCTTTGAAATATTTGATCAGGATAATATTTGAATAAGTAAGGGTCATCCCAATAAAAGTTCACTTCGTTCAAAAACTTTCCTTTGTCTTTGGTAATTCCAGTGAGCTGGCAAAAATCCTGAATCAAGAAAATTGATATTTTTAGCAAACCAAGGCATTGAACTAAGAGAAAGTAAAGATTCATCAGGAAAGTAATCATCGATTGGTGTGATGTTGGATATCGAATCTATTGGCAATCTTGACAAATGATCCACGACAACATTTTCGGTGCCTTTTTCGTCCTCGATTTCTTCCTGTTTGAAAGTTTTATAGATTTCAGAATCGTGATTGACTTCCCTTTGTTTGGTCATGGCATGAGGAAATAGAAGTACTGGTGGGGATCTTTTCTTTGCAATGTTCAGGTTTAACCCTTTCCTTACCCTTAGAGATTGATTCATCATCTTTCTCACAAGGTTCAAGAATGGGTTTTTCAATAACCTTACACCACTGTGGAGAGTAATAATGACTGATTTGACTTGATCCATGTGTTGGCTTCCGGAACTACTTGCATTAGCATTGTATTGCTTCTTTGGATTTTGTTGTGGTTGAGATGGAAACTTACCTTTCTCTTGAAAATTGAGAGTAGATGTGACTTTTGCAAGAGTATCTTTAAAATCTGTCATGCTTTGAGCAAGTTGAGTGTTGATTTGTCTCTTGCTTTTCAATGAATGCATGCAATGTGTCCTTAATATTTCTTCTGGGAGGAGTATAAGGAAGTGCATAACCATGAAAATTTTGGAAATTATGGTGGGCTTTAAATGGTGGCTGTGAAGTTTGTGCATTATTGTTACCATTTTCCAACTGAAATTTGGGTGATTTCTCCAACCAGGGTTATACATTTGTGAGTATGGGTTATGATTGGGCCTTTGGAAACTGTTTAAAGCATGAGCTTGTTCATGGAGGCATTCCCTAAAAGAAGGCAAAGTTGGACAATCATTTGTTGAGTGTTCATTGGTTTCACAGATTTGACATACAATTTCTTGAACAGATTTTAATTGACCACTCTTTTTTAATTCTAGTGCCTCGACATTTCTAGTTAAAGATGCAAACTTGGCTTGGAGGTCATGATCTTCCCTAAGGTTGTACATGCCTCTACTAGATGTATGAGCTTGAGTTTTACCTGGTGCCTCATAAGTGCCTGTAGTGTCCTAATTTTGAGCATTTTCAGCTAACAAATCTAGGTACTCCATTGCTTCATCAGGGTCTATATCTTCAAAAGTTCCATTGCACATCAATTCTACTATTTGTCTATCTTTAGGTGTTAACCCTTCATAAAAATATGAAACCAATCTCCGTGTTTCAAAACCATGATGAGGGCAAGTATTAAGCAAGTCTCGATACCTATCCCAACATTGGTAAAATGTTTCTCCTAGTTTTTGAGTGAAAGTGGTGATTTGTCTTTTGAAAGAGTTTTTTCTGTGAGACGGGAAAAACTTCTTTAAAAATTATTGTTGCATTTTATTCCAAGCACGAATGGATCCTGACCTAAGATTTTTGTAGCCATGTTTTAGCTTTATCTTTTAATGAAAAAGAAAAAAGCTTTAATCTGATGGTGTTCATGTTACAATTTAAGTTATTATAAATGTTACAAACCTCGTCAGATTCTCTCAAATGCAAGTATGGATTTTCTAGATCTAACCCATGAAAAGAAGGTAAAAGTTGAATAATGCCTGACTTAAAATTAAAATGAGATGCATCAGGAGGAAAAACTATGCATGATCGCGCACTTGTTCTTGTTGGATTCATGTAGTCTCTAAGTGTTCTAACAAGATTGTTCTCATTATGAAGCGACTGATTATCCTCTTCAGCCATGTTTTCTGAAAATGATGAGGATTTCCTAAAAAATTTACCACTTAATGTGCATGTCCAAACTCTCATGTAAGTGCAGAAAGAAAGAAGAAAAAAGAAGAAAAAGAAAAAGAAGAAACAAAGACTAGAAAAACAAATAAAAGTGAAAAGAAAAGAAAATAAAATAAAAGAAAATATATAATTTATACAATAACTTACCTCCCCGGCAACGGTGCCAAAAACTTGACACGACCAAAAGATTGATGTCTTCTTCCAAGTGCAGGAGTGTCGAAGTAATAAATAACCCGGCAAGACCGGGATCGAACCACAAGGAGGTTAACTATATAAACTATAAATAAAGAAATAGATAATAACAGAAAAGGCGTTGAAGAGAGCTTTGAGATGTGATATTGATATAAGGATTTAAACAAATATAAAACAATTGTCAAGGTTAGAGGATCCACTAATGGTATTTCAAATAAATATAGTATAAACTCTTTTTATTACTCAACTTCAAACCACACACAAATAAGGTTCCAATCGGATTATAAATTGTTCACATGATTACATTATTATCTTATTCGAATAATGCTAATACTTGTAAATGTTGTCAGATATTCATGATGTTAATTTATGTTAACAACAAATCAAGTTCCTTTCATAGCACAGGTGTTGGTTATACCATACAATTGGGCTATGAAAGTGCCAAGTATTTGTTGTACCAAGGGTTATACAACATAAATCTAGATTAAACATTTAACAAGCAAAGTATTAAGAGTGAATAAGATAACAAATACAAAACATGTTAGTATCAAACATTAAAGTCCATGTTAAGTTTATATTATACTTATTCTTACAGTATTAGTGTACCCGTTTCACCTTGACATGATAAACTTAGCTAAACATGATTAAAAAGAGAAACATAAACAAACTAGATAAGAACATAGTTATGATGAAAATCATAAACAAGATATTAATGAGAGCAAAACTTAAATATTACAAAAATATAAAGAAAGAGAGCAAGAACATGATCTTGATCTGAACAACCAAGATGCCTAAATGCATGACAAATGCCTCCTTTTATACGCTAAAATTCGGAACTATTGATTTGATGACTAATTGTTGGGTGGGTGGCCACATCTTGACTTGATGACAATCCTTATCTTCTTGTCTGAACGAAACGTCATTCCTAACGTCAGAATTTGAACAGATTGTCTTTATGTAAGTTCTAGGAAATTGTCTCAGCTTTCCAACAAAATAAGAATCGGTGCATTTGGACTTCTAGAACTCAAGATATGGGCGGAACACTGAACAGTGTCTAGGCTGCAGGACAGATTCCAACTTCTCTGTTGTTGCTACCATTTACACTCGAAAATGACACTTTTAAATCTTGGACTCCTCATTAAAGTTTTAGGCCTATGTCTTAGCTTCCCAATACATATAAACCAGACCTAAATCCAAGTTCTACAGCTCCAGTTATTATCCAATAACCGAATGGTGTTCCAGTTTGAACTGAACCAGCATCTCTTTTTTAAGCTTAGCCCAGCTTTGTCTTCTCAATTTCAGTAATTAAACTCATCAATCAATCCTTTGATTTATGTGATAGGCCTGCATTTAAGATGAACATTTACCTGATAAAAATCCACCTTTAAGTACTAATCATTAGATGTAGTGGAGTTTACTAATTATGCCACGGTTTGGTGGGAGAGATTGGTGATAGAAAGGAGTAGAGAAAGACCAGTTAGTGATGCAAACCTTGTGATCACATGGTCACGCAACCCACACGCAAAGACACCAATTCCCGGAAAGCCAAGTAAATCAGGTTTGATAGGAGTGTGACACAAAGATAACTTGTACCTAGGCACCAACACTATTGGAAATGGAAAACCCCCACTCAACGAATATTGATTTGCGAACGAGAAGTATAAGGATGACGCCACGAAGACAGTTATTCTTCGATAAGTTGTTTTTCAGTTCTTTAGAGAACCAGGAAATTTAATTCTCTAATTACTGGGGTCCTAATCGCACCGCATATCAAATTTCGGGTCAATTGGATATTGTTTGCTTTGGTTTTCAATTTCGGGTCTAATCAGGTCTGATTCTTACCGTTTTTGCGTCAGTATATCAAACCTTATCGTAAATTGCTCAAACATTATATTCTGTCTATTTGGGTTGATATCGCACTATATATGAAGTTGTAGATCAATTGGGCATCATTTAAATTAGGTTCCAGATTCGGACTTGTCGTAAACGAGTCTGTTTTGCGTCGACTTTTGAGATTCACTTTCTTTCTGTTATTTTCATTTCTTGCAGTATATCTTCAACATATCCAACATATTTGGGTGTTGTTTCATCATTTTTTTCATATTTCATTTCTGTTTTTATTCGTGTCTTCAGTTTCGTTTATATTTCGGATAGATTCGCTTGCTACTCGCGAGACTATCATCGCAGTTTTGTTTTGTTTGTTTTCTGGTTTTTATTGCTTCTTGAGTCATATATACATTTGGATTGCGCTGCTAAGTTGGTTCTATTTGGTGTTGGTTTGAGTTCCGCAAGAACAGTAAGAAGGTGAGACAAGAGGTGTGAGATTGTGAGGATCTTAAGAGTGTTTCAGCGAAACACGAGCGATGTGAGGATTTGTTTTATTATCATGTCAGATCAAAACAACACACCACCCCCTCACGATGTAGAACTTAAATTCCAAATGCAAGCCATGACGAAGATGATAGAAAGAATGAATTCCGTGATGGGGAACGTGTGTGACAGACTTGCCAAGGTGAGAAAACAGGGTAATGTGGCCGGAACATGTACCCAAGACGTGAGAAAAGTTGGGGCTGAACCGAAATCAAACAATGACAGTGGGGCCGAAAGGCTAAGGTGGGCTGATTATGAGGATTTTGAGGTGGACGGTGATGATATTGTTGATGGTGGTTTTAAGGATGAGACCATAGGCCAGCGGAAAGGTTTTCGGCAGCCTAGAAACCGAAGGGATTTCATGTATTTTGATGAGGTGTTATGGCAAAAGAAAAGGAGGATTTAAAAGGAGAGGTGGTATCAAATGGAGAGAAATAAAGAGATTAGTGTTCTAAAAAAAGAATCTAAGAGTCTATCCTATATTCTATGGGAGATGAAGCAAGAACTTGATGTGTTAGCAGCAACAGTCGATGCCCAGCAAGCTTCAGAAAGAGAGGAGAAAATACGCTGCAATGATGATATACGAAATAGAATGGCTGCTACTTTCATCCAAAGTTGTTGGCGACGATTGTTGGCAAGAAAAGAACTCCAAAGGCTTCAAAAAGAGGCTAAGGAATTGTCCATTCAACTTGTTGGTGATTCAAGGACGAATCATCTTGAAGATAGAGGGAATGATACGATCCAGGCAAGGTCAAATTCAGATTTTGACGTAAAATGTGCAACTATCCAGTTTTACGGTAACAATCATAATTCTCAATCTGACCGTTGGATCGAGCTGAAATTTTAGAGTTGTTTGATCATTTACAAATGATTACATAGGGTAATAAGAGTGTGGAAGAGTATCAGAAAGAATTAGAGGTGGTGGCTATGATTAGAGCTAATGTTAATGAAGATGAGGAAGTTACCATGTCTAGGTTTTTGAATGGCTTGAATCTACATAACTAATATTGTGGAGTTGCAATCTTATATTGAATTGAAAGAGTTAGTGCATTTGGCCATTAAGGTTGAAGGACAGTTGAAAAGGAAGGGTAGTATCTGGAGCTTATTCGGAGTCTTCTTTGGATTGGAAGTTGAATTATAAGAGAGAGGGTAGTGCGCCATCGAAGCCTTTGGTGACTTCTAAAGTTGCCAAACCTACCTCCATGAAGAAGCAAGTTTCGGCTAATGATCAAAAACTTAAAGGAGAAGTCCAATCGAAGCGTAATCATCATATAAAGTGTTTCAAGTGTCAGGGATTGGGACACTATGCATCAGAGTGTGCAAATTATCGAGTTATGATTCTAAGGGATGATGGAGTGATTTTGTCCACTAGTGAGGAGTCTGATTGTGATGACATGCCACCACTTGAGGATGCTAGTGATTTAGAGTATGTTGTTGGTGATAAAGTTTTGGTGATTATAAGGTCTCTCAGTGTTCAGACTAAGAAGGATGATGTGGAGCAACAAAAGTAAGAACATCTTCCATACTAGATGCCTAATCAACGATAAGGTATGTAGTATGATCATTGATAGTGGTAGTTGTTGTACTAATGTTGCTAGTGTTGCTTTGGTTAGAAAGTTGGGATTGAATACCATAAAGCATGAGAGGCCTTATCAGCTTCAATGGTTGAATGAATGTGATGTTGTTAGGATGAATAGACAAGTGATGATTTCTTTTTCAGTACTAATGTTGCTAGTGTTGCTTTGGTTAGAAAGTTGGGATTGAATACCATAAAGCATGAGAGGCCTTATCAGCTTCAATGGTTGAATGAATGTGGTGTTGTTAGGATGAATAGACAGGTGATGATTTCTTTTTCAGTAGGCAAGTATAAGGATGAAGTGTTATGTGATGTTGTGCCAAGCTTGATGGGTTTAAGAACATGTATTCATTAGAAAAGGATGGTAGAATTTATATACTTGCACCACTAACACCAAAGCAAGTGTATGAAGATCAAATTCAGTTGAAGAAAAGCTATGAGGAGGAGCATTCAGATTCACCCAAAGTGGAAGAAAAAGCCGAACAACATGGCGAGAATGTGAGGAAGAGCGAAAATAAAGTGAGCCATGAGTTGGAAACAAAAGGGGACAAATTTTTGGCTCTTAGGAAATTAGGGGAGGGTCACGACCAAAAAGAAAAAAAAAGGGAGGCCGAGAGTGGAGAGAAAATGACTGGAGAGAAGAAAGAAAAGGTGAGAAAACAAGAGAGTGGAGAGAAAATGACTGGAGAGAAGAAAGAAAAGGTGAGAAAACAAGAAAGACCTTAATTTCTTTGTAAAATCTAGTGATCTTAAACATGCTTATCTTTCTGAATTGCCAATAATTTTACTTGTGTATAAAAAGGTATACTTTAACTCTGATAATATGGATTCATGTGCTCCTAGTGTTGTTAAAGTTCTTTTACAGGAATTTAAAGATGTCTTTCCAGAAGAGATTCCTGGTGTCTTGTCGCAAATTAGTGGAATTGAACATCCAATGGACTTTATTCCAGGAGCATCTATACCAAATAGGCCAATATATAGGAGCAATCCCAAAGAGTCTAAGGAACTCCAATGGCAAGTGGAGGAGTTGATGTTGAAAGGATACATTCGTGAGAGCATGAGTCCTTGTGCAGTTCTCATGCTTCTTGTCCCAAAGAAAGACAAGACTTGGCAAATGTGTGTCAATTGGAGGACTATCAATAACATCACTATAAAGTATTAATATTCTATTCCCAGATTAGATGATATGTTGGATGAATTGTATGGTTCTAAAATGTTTTCGAAAATTGATTTAAAAAGTTGTTATCATCAAATTAGGATGAAAGAAGGGGATGAATGGAAAACTGCTTTTAAAACTAAATATGGTTTGTATGAGTGGTTGGTTATGCCTTTTGGATTTACTAATACACCTGGTACTTTTATGAGATTGATGAGTCATGTTTTGCGTGCTTTCATTGGTAAGTTTGTAGTTGTTTACTTTGATGATATTTTGATTTATAGTAAAGAGTTTGATGAGCATATGGATCATTTAAGACAAGTTCTTGATGTGCTTAGAAAAGAGTCCTTATGATACGGTTCAGCCTTGTGATACGACCCAAGTAAGGTTAGATTCGGATTTTGAAGTAAAAAGCGCAACAGTCCAGGTTTACAGCAACAATTATGATTCTCAATCTGATTGTTGGATCGGGCTAAAAATTATATGTGGACTCTCCAGACATGTTGTCCTACTATGGGTTAAAATTTGAGGTCAATCGGACATCGGGAAGGCACCACAATACTGTTCAATAGAGGCTGTACGAATTTTGTTATTTACTTCTATTTGACTTGTGGACTTCAAATAAGGGGCGTAGAGAGAGAAAAGAGAGAAAGAGAGAGAGTGTGGTGCTGTCGGAGCTACATCTACTCCGTCCATCGTTGGATTGTTCTCATTTCTGACTATGTTGTTCCTTCCAACCTTCTCTCAACATTGACCAAACAGATTTGTTATCCAATCAACGAGGTAAGAGATATTGATCTCGCAATATTTCTACTATTCTGCATTTTCAGTTCTGGAACTATGGAGAAGTGGTGAAGTTGCAGCATAGTGAATGGATTTTCTTCATGATTTCTCTTATGGCTGTCATAGATATGAAGGCCTTTGCCATATGTGAAGATTAAATCACAGTTCTTTGGAAAAAGTTTCATTTTTTCTTGCTAGTTTCAGAGTGGTTTGTCGTAGCTTGATCTCCTTTGTTCACCGTTGGATCGTTACCATTTTTGAGTATGTTGTTCTTCGGAACTTACTCTACATCTTGACCGAACGGATCATTGTTATAATCAGTGTGCTGGGAGATATTGGCCTCGTAATTCTGTAATTCTCTTCTTCCTTCATGAACTAATCTGCATCTTGTTGTTTATGAGTTAGGTTGCTGTTAATTCTGAGTTTAGGTTGCTTCTTGGACTCAGTTTATCTTCTTAGAATTTTGTTCTCTCTAGTATTTGTATGCTACCATAATGTCTCTATGTTCTTCTGTGGAAAATGTTCCAATGGTTAGCTCTAACATTGAACAACATAATAAAGTTAAGTCTAAACATACATTAAGATTAGAACTGCAAGATATGTTGAATAGTCATGGGATGAGCATTTCTCAGTTTCAAGTTGATTCTGATGTTAGTATAGAGAACCACTCTACTGTCCAAGCTTCTAATGTTGTTCCAGAAATAAACCATGTGTTGGGTTCTAAAGTTGATGAGGTGAAGGTAGGGTCTCATCAACAAGAACAACTATAACTTAGACCCAAATTGAATTTTTTAAATGCTTTGAAGGGTTCTAATGTTGATGACAATGAGGGTAGCAAGACCCTTGGCATTAGTTCAGTCCGTCATTTGCACTTTGCTCCCCCTACTATGACGGATGGTCGTGTGACAGTAGCTCCTCCACTTGATGTGTTTGAAGATGGCTGTGAATTTTGGAAATCCACCCTAGTTGGTCATTTTGTGGGGCAGAAATTACCGTATCCCGTGGTTAATTCTATTGCCAAAAGAATATGGAGCTCCTACGGTCTATCAGAAGTTTTGTCTTCGGATAATGGTTTCTTCATCTTCAATTTTGATTCTGTTGATCATGCCACTAATGTGCTGGAAAGAGCCCCATGGCACATGGCAAACAGGCATTTGGTGCTTAAACGTTGGCAACCGAACATGCAATTTTTGAAAGATGATTTGGCCAGTTCCGGTATGGGTTCGGCTGTATAATGTCCCTCTCGAGTATTGGACTATTAAGGGGTTGAGCTGTGTAGCGAGTGCTATTGGATCATACGACATTGTTGCGTAAAAGGCTTAGTTACGCAAGAGTTTGCGTTGAGATAGATGCTTCAAAGACGTTGGTTAAGGAATATGATCTTCACTGTCCAAATGGGTTATTCAAAACAATTTCAGCTGAGTACGAATGGATACCGTCGAAGTGCAGTAATTGCAATGTCTTTGGACACACCACAGCACTATGTGCTACTAATAACATTGATAATCTTAAAGTGGTGGTAGAGGGTAAGAGGAATCTAGGAGCTATGAACTCTAAATCTGCGGATAACAAGCAGAATCAGTTTCAGTGGCAGGTAGTTGGTAAACGAAACAAGGGTTCTGTGAGTGGGGAGAATGCTCCCTTGGGATGTAAAATGGGTAATTGTAATGAGAATGGTTGTTCAACATCTGGTATACATATGTCTGATTGTAATATGATTGATCATGCGGCATCAGATGTGCGCAATGCTGCTTGTCATGAAGATGAAAATCCTTCCTCTCCTCTTGTCTTGAAGAGTTTACGAGAAGACATGAAACAGGAGCAAGGGGCTGCAAGTACTGCTTTAGATCAAGATATGGACGCATTGGGAGGTGATACAGATGGGGAACAAACCGATAAGGAGTCAACGTCAACGATCCTGACAACCCTTCAAACCCTGAATTCCACCGAAAGGGAAACTGTTAATCAGTTAGCTATTAAGGCTAGAGACTCTCTAGAGAAAAAGAAAAAGGGTTCAAAAGCCTCTTCAAAGAAGAATAAGAATTCTGGCTCCTCTCCAGGAGGCACGTCAAGGTAATCTTTGTGTTGCTGTTTGTACTCCTCTCTATTTTCCTATGATTATTGGATGTTGGAATATTAGAGGTTTGAATGATCCTATAAAGCATTCAGAATTGCGTCGGCTCATCCATCAAGAGAGGATAGCTCTTTTTGGTCTGGTTAAAACTCGAGTTAAAGAGAAGAATAAAGATAATGTTTCTCAACTTCTTCTACGTTCTTGGTCCTTCTTGTATAATTATGATTTCTCTTGTCGTGGGCGTATTTGGGTTTGTTGGAATGCTGATACGGTGAAGGTGGATGTTTTTGGAATGTCAGACCAGGCTATTCATGTTTCTGTCACTATATTAGATACCAATATCAGTTTCAATACTTCAATTATTTATGGAGACAATAATGCTTCCTTACGTGAGGCATTATGGTCTGATATAGTGAGTCGTAGTGATGGATGGGAGTCAACCCCGTGGATTCTTATGGGTGACTTTAATGCTATCCGCAACCAGTCGGACAGGTTAGGAGGGTCTACTACGTGGGCTGGTACTATGGACAGATTGGATACATGTATTCGAGAAGCGAAAGTAGATGATCTTCGGTATTCAGGTATGCATTATACTTGGTCGAACCAATGTCCTGAGAATCTGATTGTGCGGAAACTAGATAAAGTGCTTGTCAATGAGAAGTGGAATCTGAACTTCCCATTATCGGAAGCGAGATTTTTGCCTTCGGGTATGTCAGACCATTCTTCTATGGTGGTAAAGGTTATTGGCAATGATCAGAACATAAGGAAACCATTCAGATTCTTCGATATGTGGATGGATCATGACGAGTTCATGCCCTTGGTGAAGAAGGTATGGGATCAGAATTCGGGGGGTTGTCCAATGTATCAGCTGTGTTGCAAACTAAGAAAGCTAAAGCAGGAATTGAAACTTTTCAATATGGCTCACTTCTCCAACATTTCAGATAGAGTGAAAGATGCAAAAAACGAAATGGATAAGGCTCAACAGGCTCTGCATACAGCGCATGAGAATCCAATTTTGTGCATGCGAGAAAGGGATGTTGTTCATAAATACGCTTCTACCGTCAGGGCTGAAGAGAGTTTTTTCAAACAGAAGGCAAGGATACAATGGCTTAGCTTGGGGGATCAGAATACTAGCTACTTTCACAAATCAGTAAATGGAAGACAGAATAGAAATAAGCTTCTATCACTTACAAGGGAGGATGGAGAGGTTGTCGAAGGACACGAGGCAGTCAAATCAGAAGTAATTGCATACTTCCATCGTGTGTTAGGAGTGGATCAGATGCCTAGGGTTCTGAACGAGGAAGTGATGGAATCGGCAGTTAACTTGAAACTGTCTTTAACGCAACAACATGTACTCGCACAAGATGTAACAAGGGAGGAGATTAAGCATGCTATGTTTAGTTTAAAGAACAACAAAGCCCCTGGTCCGGATGGCTTTAACGCAGGTTTCTTCAAAAGAATATGGCACATAGTTGGGGAAGATGTAATCAACGCTGTTAGATCCTTCTTTCAGACTCGTAGAATGCTTAAAGAAATGAATGCTACATCCATTTCCCTTATGAAAACGCAGATGCGGGTGAAGAAGACTATGATTTTGCATCTGCTGGCCAAGGAATCAGGTCTGGACCAAACAGGGCGAGGAGGAATGTGAATTTCCGTGCATAGGAACTTATGAAGATATGGAAGGGGAGTTGGACACCATTAAACTAAAAATTCCTAACTTTCAAGGTAAAAATAATCCCAAGGCTTATTTGGAGTTTGAGAAAAAGGTAGATTGGATTTTTGATTACCATAGCTATTCTGAAAATAAAAAAGGTGAAATTGGTGATAATTGTGTTTACGGAGTATGCATTGATTTGGTGGGATCAGATTGTGATCAGTAGGAGGAGGAATAGGGAGCGTCCCGTTCAGACATGGGGGGAGATGAAAGTCTTAATGAGGAGACGATTTGTGCCAAACTACTATTACAGAGACTTATATCTGGAGCTCCAAGGTCTGAATCAAGGTTATAAGACAGTAGATGAATATCACAAAGAGATGGAGATAGCAATGATTCGGGCCAATATTGTTGAGGATAGAGAAGCCACCATGGCTAGATTTCTTAATGGGTTGAATCGGGACATTGCCAATGTGGTTGAGCTACAGCACTATGTGGAGCTAGAGGACATGGTTCACATGGCTACGAAATGGCTACGAAGGTGGAGAGACAACTTAGGAAGGGACATGCTCGGTCAGCGTTTAATTCGGGTTCTTCATCATCTTCGAAGCCGAATCTAAAGAGAGAGGGTACTATCCGGCCGAGATCCTTTGTTCCTTCTAGAACTGAACCACCAAAGGCTAAAGTTGATGTCCCTACTGATGCCAAAGGTAAATCTAAAACTCAACCTAAACGTACTCGTGATGTTAAATGTTTCAGGTGTCAAGGACATGGACATTATGCTTCAGAGAGTCCAAACAAGAGAATCATGATGATTAGAGATAATGGTGATATGGAATCTGAAAGTGACAGATCTGATTGTGAAGGCATGTCACCATTGGAGGATAGTGATGGGGATGAGTTAGCATTACCGGTTGAGGAGTCCTTGTGATGCGAACCTCATGATCACGTGGTCACGCAACCCACAATCAAGATTGAGATCTAATCCCGGAAAGCCGAAATAGGTCTGATAGGAATGTGACACAATGGAAACCTGCCCTAAGGCACCAACACTATTGGATTGAGTAGAAGACACCACGAAGCCAGTTAATCTTCGATAAGTCAGATTCAGTTCGTTCATGAACTGAAGAATGCAAGAATCACTCTCACACGTTAAAACTGAAAAATTCAGAAGTAATTATCATCAAAGCTGCTGAAATTTTGGCTTACATGAGTTTAAACAGTTCTTGAAAAATTAACCCTAATGGACCCCTTATGTGGACTTATATGAGGTCCACTCAAAACTGATCCAAAAACCCTAAACTAAAAAGCCCATAACCTGATCCAAACAAGCCTCGGATCCTAGCTCAAAACAAAGTTTTAATTAAGCCCAAACATGAAAGAAAATAATAAAAATAGCTAATTTATCATTAAATACCACTAGCTTTTCTTTCCCTGTGTAGCTAGGATGAATAAGGAATCCTTATAAGAAAAGGATTCTCAAACATTAATGAATCCTTGCCACACTTGGAGATTATACTGCAGCTCATTAAAGATCCTAGTGGAACTAGCAAATTCCCAAAACCAGCTGCCACATCCTTGTGGGAAAAAAATCATAACCAAATAGGAAGTCCACAAGTTAAATGGAAATAAATAACAAAATTCATACGGCCTATGTTGACCAGTATTGTGGTGCCTTCTAGAACTCTGATTGACCTGAAATTTTAACCCATAGTAGGAAAACATGTTTGGAGAGTCCACAGAAAATTGTAGCCTGATCCAACGGTCGGATTGAGAATTATAACTGTTTTCATAAACCTGGACTGTTGCTCTTTTTACGCCAAAATCCGAATCTGACCTTACTTGGGTCGTATCACAAGGCTGAACTGTATCACCTTGGTTATAAGGCAAATACTTTCGGTTCAGGTCAAGGAAGATGAAACTAATCAACAAAGGGAGATCTTTCATATGCATTGTTTTGTATAAAGCAAGGTGTGTGGTTTAATTATAGATAGTGGAAGCTGTGTTAATGTTTGTAGTGCCATCCTTGTTAGTAAACTGAATTTGTGTACTGTTAAGCATGCTAAACCATATAGAGATTGCAATGGTTGAATGATAGTGGTGAAGTGAAAGTGACTAAACAAGTTGTGGTTCCATTTTCGATTGGGAAATATGTTAATTAAGTTCTGTGCGACGTGGTACCAAAGCAAGCAAGTCACATTTTGTTGGGGAGACCATGACAATATGATAAGAAGGCAATTCATGATGGGGTTAAAAATAGGTATACCATTGTAAAAGATGGTAAAACCATCACTCTTGTACCTCTTACACCCAAACAGGTGTATGATGATCAAATAAAGCTAAAACGTGAGCATGAGGCGATGGGGAGAGAAAATCAAGGTGAGGAACAAGGGGAGAGAAGACCATCAAATTCGGCTAGAACCTAAACCACTACAACCCATTCGGCCACCCATCCAAACACAAATAAATATTCGGCCAACACTCCAAACAAATCAAAGCATTCGACCACAACTCAAAAACACCCAAATCTGGTCGAGGGTGGAGGTAAGACAAGAGGAGTGAAGAAAGTTAGGAAGGGTGATGAGAATTGTGTGGAAAACTAAAGAAACAACCCAATTTTTATTCTAGAGAGGGTGAGGTCAGATCTGCATTTTTCACTAATAAGCCAATGATTTTAGAGGAATAGAGCATCAGATTGATTTTGTACCCGGAGCTTCAATTCCTAATCGACCAGCCTATAGAAGCAATCCCAAGGAGACGAAGAAGCTTCAAAGGCAACTTGATGAGTTGATGGAAAAGGGCTACATTCGTGAGAGTATGAGTCGTGTGCTGTACCCGTGCTACTGTGACATTCCAAGAATGACAAAAGGCTGGGATGAATGGATTTGATGGGCCACTGTCACTTAGCATGGCAAAAGTTTCATCAATTTTTCTCGTAAACTAGGATTTGATCTGGCAAGAACGGAAAGCAAGGATCTTTGCAGGAATGTCTAGAACTTCGAATTTGGTCTTTGATCAAATCGAATGTATCATTCGCGATAAGCTTGATTTGATGAGGAACGTTCTACCAACAAATGAAAACATAAGGATCCAAAGAGTTTGGAGGGTCAATAACATAGACTCTTGATTTGATATTTAGCTGGTTATATTGGTCTAGTTAGGTCTCAGTATTCTATCGGTGGCTAGCCTGTAGCCATTTGTTGTTTTACGTTTTTGTTCACATTGTAAATCTGGGGAATGCTCCTTAAAATCTTTGTATCTTCTTCTTTCAATACATTCGTCAACTTACCCAAAAAAAAAGGATGGAACATGGAGGATGTGTGTTGATTGCCGAGCCATCAACAACATAACGGTAAATTATAGACACCCCATTATTAGGCTTGATGACATGTTAGATGAGTTGCATGGATCCTGTATTTTCTCTAAAATCGACTTGAAAAGTGGGTACCATCAAATTAGAATGAAAGAAGGTGATGAGTGGAAAACAGCATTTAAGACTAAGCATGGTTTGTATGAATGGTTAGTAATGCCGTTTGGACTTACAAATGCACCTAGTACGTTTATGTGTTTAATGAATCATGTGTTGCGTGCATTCATAGGTAAGTTTATGGTTGTGTATTTTGATAACATTCTGATCTATAGCAAGAACTTAACTGAGCATCTTGATCATTTGCGTAATGTACTTAGTGTGTTGCGTAGTGAGAAATTGTATGCTAATCTTAAAAAGTGTGCCTTTTGCATGGAGAAAATTGTGTTTCTTGGCTATGTTGTAAGTGCACAGGGTATCGAGATGGATGAGGAGAAAGTTAAGGCCTTTTTCATGGGTTAGCTAGTTTTTAGAGGAATTTTATGAAAGATTTCAGTACAATAGCTGCACCCTTGAATGAAGTTGTTAAAAAGTCAGTTGGGTTTAAATGGGGGGAGGAACAAGAATTGACTTTTGTTCTTTTGAAAGAGAAATTATGTTCTGCACCTGTTTTGGCTTTACCTGACTTTACAAAAGCATTTGAAATAGAATGTGATGCGTTGGAATGGGAATGGTGCTGTTTTGATGCAGGATTGGAGACCTATTGCGTATTTCAGTGTGAAGTTAAGTCGAGCGACCTTGAACTATCCCACTTACGATGAAGAACTCTATGCATGGGTAAGAGAACTTCAGACATGGCAGCATTACTTATGGCCAAAAGAGTTCGTAATCCATTCGGATCATGAGTCCTTGAAACTTCTGAAAGGACAAGTAAGTTGAATAGGAGGCATGCAAAATGGGTTGAATTCATTGAAACTTTTCCTTACATAATCAAGTATAAGCAAGGTTCAGTAGGACAAGTAAGTTTTATTTGATGGATGGTTATTTGTTCAAAGAGGATAAATTGTGTGTTCCTACTAGTTCTTTGCGTGAATTGCTTGTTTGTGAAGCACATGGGGGTGGTTTAATGGGTTACTTTGGAGTTGCGAAAACCTTGGACATATTACATGAGCATTTCTATTAGCCAAAGATGAAAAGAGATGTGCAACGAATTTGTGAACAGTGCATTGCTTGTAGAAAGGCAAAATCTAGAGTACAACCGCATGGACTATATACTCCATTACCTGTGCCTACTGAACCTTGTGTAGATATCTCTATGGACTTTGTTTTAGGTTTACCTAGGTCAAAGAAAGGTAGAGACTCTATTTTGTTGTGGTTGATAGGTTTTCTAAAATGACACATTTCATTGCATGCCATAAAACAGATGATGCATCTCATATCGCAGACTTGTTCTTTAGGGAGATTATACGTTTGCTTGGAATTCCTAAGAGTGTAGTGTCAGATTGTGATGTTAAGTTTCTTAGCTACTTTTGGAAGACCTTACGGGGAAAGTTGGGAACTAAACTCTTATTTTCGACAACATGTCATCCTCAAACAGATGGACAAACTGAGGTAGTGAATAGAACATTATCCCAACTTTTATGTGTTGTAATTCAAAAGAATTTGAAAAGTTGGGAAAAATGTTTGCCTTTTGTTGAGTTTGCTTACAATAGAACTATGCATTCGACCATTGGTTTTTCTCCTTTTAAAATTGTTTATGGTTTTAATCCACTAACTTCTATGGACTTAATTCCTTTATCTTTTGAAGAAAGGGTAAGTTTAGATGGTGAAAAGAAGGCAAAGATGGTGAGACAACTCCACGAGGGAGTTCGACTACAAATAGAGGAAAAGAACAGACTTTATGCTTCTAAAGCAAATAAGGGACGTATATTGTTTGTTTTCCAACCCGGTGATTGGGTTTGGGTGCACATGCGTAAGGAATGATTTCCTAACCAAAGGAAATCAAAATTACAGCCTTGTGGTGATGGTCCATTTCAGATTTTAGAGAGAATCAATGACAACGCATACAAAATTGACCTTCCAGGTGAGTATGGTGTTAGTGCTACCTTTAATGTTGCTAATCTTATGTTGTTTGACATAGATTTTAATTCGAGGTTGAATCCTTTCGAGAAGAGAGGGGATGATGTGGATAGCCCAGAAACACTAGCAAGGACCCATTACATGTTCCAAATGGTCCAATGACTCGGTCCAAGACAAAACCATTGAAAGAGGCATTGAATGCATTGGTTTTGAAGGTTTCAACCAAGTCAGAATTGAAATGTCCATTGGAGTATCAAGAGGAGACCCTAGTACATCTTATCCATGTGCAAGAGGGGTCCAAGACAATCTTATTTGGGCCATGAAGTGAGGACAGCAAAGGAAACAAAAGAATCCTACTACAACTTGGAAACAACATGGATGGCTACCTTTTCCTTTTGTTTCTAGGATTAAGGGGCTGCATAGAATGCTATAAATAAGTCTTGAATCAGTTCTGTAATATTTTACTTCATTCTCTTCTTCTTAGAACATGGATTTAATATTAGGAGCTTTATTTTATTTTGTTAGCTACAACCAAAGGCTTGTTTGGGCTTAATTAATAGTTTGTTTTCAGCTAGGATTTAAGGCTTGTTTGGGCTTTCAATTTAGGGTTTTGGATCAGTTTTGAGTGGACCTTATATAAGTCCACATAAGGGGTCCATTAGGGTTAATTTTTTCAAGAACTATTTAAACTCATATAACCAAAATTTCAGCAGCTTTGATGATTATTACTTCCAGATTTTTCAGTTTTAACGTGTGAGAGTGATTCTTGCATTCTTCAGTTCTTGAACGAACTGAATCTGACTTATCGAAGATTAACTGGCTTCGTGGCCTCATTCTACCCATTCCAATAGTGTTGGTGCCTTGGGGCAGGTTTTCATTGTGTCACACTCCTATCAAACCTATTTCGGCTTTTCGGGATCAGATCTCAATCTTGATTGTGGGTTGCGTGACCACGTGATCACGAGGTTCGCATCAGTTGGTATCAGAGCTAGGCTCTGAAACAAGGTTATATCCTTCTGTTGTTTTCGTTTTTTTTTGTTCCTTTAAGTTTTTCAGTGTTTGCATCCATCTTCTTGTTCTTCGTGTTGGCGTCATCTAAGCAAAAAAAAAAAACTAAAGTTATATTTCACCTTGTTACTGTCTCTAATCATATCAATATATTAAAAGGAAAAAAAAGAAAGCGAGAGAGAGGAATTAATTGAAATTTGATGGATAATTCAATTTTTGCCGTAGAAAGACAACTCTTGGAGAACCAGAAGAAAACCACCTCTGAATCATTTGCAACTTCATATTCAGTCTATTGGATGTGATATCGCATCATATGTAAAATTTGGGCTTATTCTGATATTGTTTGCTTGAGGTTTTAATTCGAGATTCAATTCTGCCGCAGAAACACTACTCTTAGTGAACCATAAGTAAACCATCTTAGAATCAATTGAAATTTTATATTCTATGTATTGGGGATGAGAGCGCACCATATATTAAATTTGGACTTATTTTGATATGGTCTTCTTGAGGTTTTAATTGGACGTTCAATTTTACCGTAAATTGATCATACACGGGGTTTGGGTACCTAGACATAATAGAACGACCTATAAACTGAGATTTATTGTTTTATTGGTATCCTAATACTATATATTAAATTCAAGGTCATTTGGATTGCGTTTTCTTTAGGTTCCAGAATCGGGTTTTGTCTTGTTGTAACGAGTTTGTTTTGCGTTGTCTTTCAAAACTTGTTTTATTTTTGTTGATTTTGTTCCTTCCATTATATTATCATTATATTTGGGATACTTGGCTGTTGTTTGAGGCACTCTCATCAATTTCATATTTGTTTGATTTCGATCAGTTCTGGTTCAAACGATAGTCAGATTTGTAATTTCGAGTCTAAATCATTGTTCTTCCTGTTATAAACTCTATTCTTGTCTTCATCTTCTTCTTGTTCCCCCCTATTTGTGTCATGTATTCACCAAGGGAGAGGGAACAGAGGAGGATTGTAGATCAACGATGCGAAAAACTAAGCCATTGTTTGGGGGTTTTAGAATGAGAAGTTGATAAGTGTACAAGATTATTCTTTGATCTTCAAGCTTCATGCGAAAAAGAGGTACAATTCCAAAATAATGAAAGACTGATGCGAACCTCGTGATCACATGGTCACGCAACCCACAATCAAGATTGAGATCTGATCCCGGAAAGCCGAAATAAGTCTGATAGGAGGGTGACACAATGAAAACCTGCCCCAAGGCACCAACACTATTGGAATGAGTAGAATGACGCCAGGAAGCCAGTTAATCTTTGATAAGTCAGATTTATTTCGTTCAAGAACTGAAGAATGCAAGAATCACTCTCACACGTTAAAACTGAAAAAATCCAGAAGTAATAATCATCAAAGCTGCCAAAATTTTGGCTTACATGAGTTTAAATAGTTCTTGAAAAACTAACCCTAATGGACCTCTTATGTGGACTTATATGAGGTCTACTCAAAACGGATGCGGATCAGCCCAACACCAAGCGTAATCATGCCAACGACCCATTGGAGGTGCCAATTGGGCTCATCACAAGAGCTAGGGCAAAGAAGTTTAAAGAAGCATTGAATGGGCTTGTTCAGAACTTATGGAGCAAGATGGACCTAGAAGGGCTTGGGACATTTAAGGAGCATGATGGACAGCCTTTAATTCATCTAGTTCAGGTCCAAGAAGAGCCCAATTCGTGTGGAACAAGGGGTTGATATGTCCGGCCCAATACCAGCCTTGTTAGGCTTGTTTTTTTCCTAATACTACAAGGATAAAAAGTCAGCAATTTATTCTCCTAATTAAGTAAGGAAGTTGGCCATATCTTATTCCTAAAGAGGGGAGGACTATTTAATGCTTTTCCTAACATAGAAAGAAAAGTAATTAAATCAGCAACAAAGGAGGAAATTTGTTTTCTTATTTGTCCAAGTTAAACAAGGAAATCCAAGCTAATCAAGGACATCAAAGGAAAGGGGGCAGCAACACAAATTTTCAAATCAGATTTTTCCTAGTTTATGTAGGACTTCTTAAGGGTGACAAATCTGATTCTAGCATATTTAGGATGGTAATTTTCGGATTTTTATTATTTTTATTATTTTCTTCTTAGTTTTTTGGTTATTATTACTTATTTGGGTCAATTGTAAGTGGGCTTCATATAAGTCCACCTAAGGGGGGTCCATTAGGGTTTCTTTAAGTCTAGAGTCGGTATAAATAAAGGCACAACCAAACATGTAAGGTTACGCAATTTTCAGATCAATAAACTTCTTTGTTGCACTTGTTGTGTGTTGGTGGGATAATCTCCCTTGGTTCTCTAAAGAACTGAAAACGACTTATCGAAGATCAACTGGCTTCACATCGTCATCCTTATACTTCTCGTTCACGAATCAATATTCATTGGGTGGGGGTTTTCGTTTCCAATAGTGCTGGTGCCTAGGTATAAGTTATCTTTGTGTCACACTCCTATCAAACCTGATTTACTTGGCTTTCCGGGAATTGGTGTCTTTGCGTGTGGGTTGCGTGATCACGTGATCACGAGGTTCGCATCATTTGGTATCAGAGCTTGGCTCCATTAATCAGGATATATCCTTCTAAAATTTTCATTTCTTGTTGTTTCCGCAAAAAATTCCTAAGTGTCCAATTTCATCTTCTCCTTGATTTTGCAGCATATCAAAAAAATAAAAAAAAAATTAGCTATTTCATTAGGTTATTGTTCAAAATATATCAGTAGCATAAAAAAAAAGAGAGAAAAGAGAAAAGCAAAAAAAAAATCGTTCAAAAAGACGTTTATTGGATTCTGTCACAGAAAACTAAACAAGAGAAAATTGGATCAAATCAACTCGGAAGTAGCTCAAATTTTATAATCTAATTACTGATGTCCTAATAGCACCACATATCAAATTTGGGGTCAATTGGATATCGTTTGTTTTGGGTTTCAAATTCGGGTCTAATCAGGTCTGATTCATAATGTTTTTGCGTCAGTATATCAAACCTTGTCATAAATTGGTCAAAATTTATATTCTGTCTATTTGGGTTGATGTCGCACTATGTATGAAATTTTAACTCAATTGGACATCATTTACTTTAGGTTCCAGATTCAGACTTAACTCGTCGTAAACGAGTCTGTTTTGCGTCAACTTTTGAAATTCGCTTGCTTTCTGTTGTTTTTGTTTCTTGTAGTTTATTTTCATCATATCCAACATATTTGGGTGTTGTTTCATGATTTTGCATATTTTTTGTTTCTGTTTTTATTCGAGTCTTCAGTTTCGTTCATATTTCGGATAGACTCGCTTGTTACTCACGAGACTATCATCGCAGTTTTGTTTTGCTTGTTTTCTAGTTTTTATTGCTTCTTGATTCATATATATATTTGGACTGCGCTGCCAAGTTGGTTTTATTTGGTGTTGGTTTCAGTTTCGCAAGAACCGCAAGAAGGTGAGACGAGAGGTGTGAGCGTGTGAGGACATTAAGAGTGATTGAGCGAAACACGAGCGACGTGAGGATAATTTTTTTTTTTACCACTAACCAATTTTTGCAGATACTATCATGTCAGATCAAAACAACACACCACCCCATCCCGAGGGAGAACTTACATTACAAATGCAAGTTATGACGCAGATGATGGAGAGTGTTGTAACCCATTTTTGGGTCCCCACAAAATATATATAAAAATATATAGCCAAATGAGGTTAGAAAAATAACAGGAGGCAGAAGCGCTCAGAAAATGGTTGGAAAATTGGTCGATAAGGTTAAAAATACAAAGATGGAATTTTTGATAATATATTCTTGAAGGAGGAGAGCCCTGTTGACAAGGAAAATTTGAAATTTGAGGAGAAAAGCCCAAATTTAGATGTTTATGGACTTAATTTGATTTTTAAATGAATTTAAAGGGGATTTGATTGCAAGAAAAATTGATTTTTAAGTCAATTTGGGCTTTAATTAGAAGAAATTTAAGTTTTGGGGCCAAAATATATTTTTTAGGAATTTATTAGGTCAAATCAGGGGCTTAATTGCATAAATATTGAAGTTTAAGGGCCAATTGGGGACTTAATTGAAGGAATCCGAAACCAAGGACCAAATTGAAGAAGGCGCGTAAGTATAGGGGCTGGAATTAATTGATTCAGGGGCCTAATTGAAGAAATTGGAAGTTTATTGATCAATTAAGGGCTCAATTACATAATTCAAAGGTCAAGGACCAAAGTGAAAAACGCGGCCAAATATAGGGACGGGGTTCAAATTCGGCAGGGATGCAATTGAAGGGACAAAAGATAATTGAGGGCTGCTTTGCAAATTGACGCGTTTTGGCGTCTTGTAGGATTTAAATGAAACGGCGCGTTTTATCCAAAACGACGCCGTTTCATCCATTCAAAAAAAAAAAAAAAAGGGAAAAGGGCAGAACGGTGTCGTTTTGAACGACACTGTTCATCTTTCTTCTTCCCCCCCGAACATGCAGCGGGGAAGAAGGGAAAAATGGTGCTTTTTTTTGAAATTTTTGCCGGCCCCTCTCTCTCGCCTGGAGCCCACCGACCGAACACAATGGCCGACCACCCACCGCGCACCTGCCAGAAAGCCGGGGAGGGGGGCCGAGCGTTGGCAGTCGCGCCCAATGGCCGACCGGCCGGCTGCTCCCCATGCTCCACAGCGAAAAGCCACTCACTTGGCTCTATAAATAACAACCAACACGACAGCAGAAAAAAAAGGAGAGGAGAACAGACGGGGGAAGAAGGAGAAAACGAAAAACAGAGGAGAGAGAGAGGAACGGAAAAAACCGAAAGAGAGAGAAAGGGGAGAGGGAGAAGAGAACCGAAAGAAGGGAAAACAGGGGGAAAGAAAACCAAAGAAGGAGAAGAAAAGGGAAGGAAACAGAGGAGAAGGAAAGAGGAAGAATCCCTCTTTCCGCCGCTTGAGACAGCAGCGCCGCTGCTTGGAGTCGCCGCCAGGGAGCAGCGACACCGCTACCAGCCTCCACCACAGAACGCGTTTATTTTCTCGTTTCGTTCCCTGCATGCAGAACGAGTAGCGTTCTGCATGCAGGGGTGGGGGGAAAATAATTCCCCCCCCGCCCCGTTTTGGCTTGGGCCAGGCGGATCCTGGCCCAGCCCTGTCTTCTGGGCCGGGTCTGGCCCAGAAGATAATGTGTTTTTTGTTTTGGGCCGAGATCGGCCCAACAATTTTGGGTTGAGTCCGGCCCAGTCGGTTGGGCCGGACCAGCCCAGCCCATTTAATATTATATATTATATTATATATATTATATTTTGTATTATTTATATAGATATATATATATATGAAAAAATTACAAAAATTCTTCAAAAATTATTTCAAAAAAATATGTGATTTTCTGTAATTTTATTACTGTATTTTGATTAATATTGGTTGGTATTTTATACTGTAAAGATATAAATCCGGTATTAACATACCCGGTTTTCATCAAAACATCAAAGATTTTCAAAATAAAAAATGTCTTTTGCTTTCAAAAATTTTCTAAAATATCTTTGAAAATATTGTTGATTTTTCTGCATTTGCTTTATCAAAGTAGATTAATATTTGGTTGTATTTTTATACCGCAAGGATACAAACCCAGTATTAAAATACCCGATTTGCGTCAAAACGTACAAAATACATATTTAAAAATGTTTTGTTTTAAAATACGGCCTAGTCTCTCCAATATATATATATAAATATTATAACATCATATTTTCACACAACAAAAGAAATCTCAAAACAATATATGTAGTAGCATGCATTTTGGCTTTAATAACCAGTTTATTCAAGCCATGAGAACTAGGCCAATATTCCAAAAATTCTAAAAAATCTTTTTGTCCTCTGTTAGTATATGGGATTACGAATTTATACGTAAAACGTATTCCTGAAATTAAAAATATGTTTTTTTACATAGACGCTAGAACGGTTAGGTTTTACCCGATAAGATAAGGACCTCCTTATTGAGGAGGACTTTTCTTGAACCATAGACGGACCAACAACTAGGAAACACAACGAAAACACCTTAAATTTTATCAGACAATTAAACGATGCAGCTTACCTTAGGTAGGGCGTATTTGGGGTGCTAATACCTTCCCTTTACGCAACCAGTCCCCGTACCCGATCTCTGAGACCAGTTAGGGTTCCTAGTGACCAAAATACTAGGTGGCGACTCCCACACCATTTTTCACTGCTAAGAGACAACGAATTCCTTGTCTCCCTACATTGACCAGATATATATCCCCCATATTACATTTTTTGTGGGTGGACGATCGCCGCGACGTCGCTCACGTGCGACAGAATGGCGACTCCACTGGGGACCTTGTAGACTAAGCTTTGTTTTTGTCTGATGTGTTTGTGTTTCCATGTGTTTATTGTTAATATGCCTTTCCATTTATTTGCATATTTGTTTTTTATTTTACACGTATTATTTATGCATTGTATAAAATTGTCTCATGTATCACTTGCTTTTATTTTGAAAAGCACACACAAGCTTTAAGCTAGGAGGGGGATTAGCGATCTGCCCTATGACTATTGGTCAGGGTTCAGATGCGTGAAACACCCAACTCATATCTGAGTGCCTGCTTGGTAATGGTGGGTATACTTACCTTAACTGTTCCTTGCAACGCCCCCATACTGTCTTTACGAAGAACGTCACTGGGCAGATATGAGACCCTTTTAAAGACCAAATAGAAAACCTACCCATTCTCACCTAATAAATAGAACTTGTCCTTAGGATATCTATCTTACGTTCATCATGATTAATAATTCATCAATTCAGGTTTTTAAGCCGAAATCTTGCCTAAAGGATTACGAAAGTCATGAATCGACTTTAAGATATACATTCGCACGAGCATCATATTTTCATCACGCATTTGTTTTTAATTCATCATATGCACGACAGATCGTGAAACATAGGTCCCACATCTAAAGTCCACAACACCCGGTCTAGATCGAGAATGGAGAACGAAGAAAGAGCTCACTTAGAGTCACATTATCAGACCGAGTTGGAGTCCGTAAAAAATGAAGTTTCTCGACTAACCGACTTACTCAAGCAGCTTTTAAGAGCTAAGAATGGGGAGGGAACATCAGCCCAACAACCTAAAGGAGCGCCAGCAGCTCACATCCCTCAAGCATCTCAAAACCAGGGGGCAAACTCGGCCAATGAACAATATTTTGTGCCTATCGCCCCTATCCAGCCAACTCATGCTCCAGTCACTGTGGACTTAACAGCGGAGGGAATACCGGATAATAGGTCTCCTAGTTTGATGGACCAAGACAAGCTGTTTGCTTTGGAAGAAAGATTACGGGCAATTGAGGGTAATGATTGGTTTGACCCTGTGCGAGCAGCCGAAGTATGTTTAGTACCAAACATCGTGGTACCAAAAGATTTTAGGATACCTGAGTTCATTAAGTATACTGGTTTGGAATGCCCAAACACTCACCTTCGATCCTACTGCAACAAAATGGCAGAAGTAATCCATGATGATAAATTGCTAATCTATTTCTTTCAAGATAGCCTAGCAGGATCCGCTTTGAGCTGGTACATGAGGTTAGACAGTGTCAGGATCAGGAGCTGGAGAGACTTGGTGGAGGCTTTCCTTAAGCAGTACAAGTTTAACATGGAAATCGCTCCTGATCGAACAAGTCTAATGTCAATGGAGAAAATGAGCCACGAGTCGGTAAGGGCCTATGCGCAAAGGTGGAGGGATGAGGCAATGCATGTCCAACCCCCTTTGATAGAAACGGAGATGGTGACCTTGTTTGCCAATACCTTCAAAGCACCATATTACGAGCACCTAATGGGTAGCTCATCTCAGCATTTCTATGAGGCGGTCCGCATAGCTGAAAGAATAGAGCAAGGGATTAAAGCTGGACGTATAGCTGAGCCATTGGAGACAAAAGGTTTTATTGGAAGAAAAATGGAAGGTCACATTTACGACTTTGAAGGTGGGTCCAATGACAAGATAACGGATTCATATAACCCTTATGTGGCCCACATAAACTTTAACAAACCTTTTTCCTCTAATCAAGCAAATAACCAGTCAAACATCCAAAACAACGATCAAAGACCAAACACAAGATACATTGCAGAACAACTACCGCCATTACCCATGCCTTTGAAGGAAATGTATGCCAAACTACTGAGCATTGGACAAATAGCTCCTATCCCTACATTACCACTACAACCACCATTCCCCATCTGGTATAAGCCCGAGTTGACTTGCGAGTACCATGCTGGTATTCCCGGACATTGTCTTGAAACGTGCTACGCTTTCAAGAACATGTTGTTGAAGCTCATCAAGATAGGATGGGTGTCGTTTGAAGACACACCCAATATCAATTCAAATCTATTGCCTAGTCATGACAAAAGTAATAGGGGATAAAGGGTTGGAAAACCTTGGTCAAGAATCGTCAATAATGAAGAAGGCGAGATCGAAAGAGAAGACAAGGAAACGCAAATGGGGAAGGAAGATGAAGCATTGCCTCGGTTGACTTTCCAGAACGGGTTGACCCAAGAACTTCTCGTAGTTTTCAAAATGTAAAACAACTTTATTTGCCTTAGCATGTTTTTGTCATTTGCTTTTGTCATTACTTTTATTGGGCAGTCAGGGCTCATGTTTTCAGCCATTTTATGTTTGAGCCTACCTTTTTTTAATAAATGATGAGATTATGCACTTTTTGAACAAGTTTGAGTGGTTATATCATAAAATGTTTTAATATGAAATTTAAGAAAAGCTAACCCTAAAGTACATCCCTACCTCTGATAGCGTAATGAATGATTAATCATCTGTAATTGTCTTTATCAACCATAACAATGTGCATTTTGAAAAAAAAAAATCATCATTATCCCTTCACGCACTAAAAAAGTTTATCATTGGCTGAATGAATTTATTCTCTATAAAAGCCCAGACTAGGATCACACCCCTACACTGGGGGCAAAACGAGTTGTTTTTTTGAAAAGTTTTACGTGTTTAAAATTGGTTGGAAGCCCATAGATTTGAAAACCAAGCTAAAGCATTTGACAAAAGCATGACAAAGAGGCAAATACAAGTCATACATTTTGAGAAAAGGAATACTTGAAGAAAGTCAAAGGCTTCTTCTCAAAGATATGAGAGGCAGCACGAGAAATGAATCCAGCATACGACTTCAAAAGCAAGCTCATATCAAGAGAGAGTTTCATGAAATAGAAGAAGATGATGGGGCCTATGTTTCAAAACCAGGTACAAATGCATGCATGGCATCTAATCATAAATCATTGCATATATGTTTTTTGGATCATTACAGGAGGAGACCTTAATGCATTCCAACAAAATTGGAGATGAAGAAAGAATCATTGAGTTGATTCTAGAACAACGAGAAGAGAAGATAATAATTTTCAAACCCTGCCATCAGGAGGAACGACATCGAGCAATCGGTTAAAGGGAATCGCCAGATGGGATTCCAGGTTGACCGATTTACAAAATAGATTTTTTGGTTTTTGATTAAAGAAGATCGCCAGAAGGGATCTCATTATTTCAGCTTCGGAAAAAGGAATCGCCAGATGGGATTCCAAGTTGTTTGAGATCGCCAGAAGGGATCTCGTATTTCGATATTGGTTAAAGGAGGTCGCCAGAAGGGACCTCATATTTCATATTGAATAAAAGGAATCGCCAGATGGGATTCCAAGTTGTTTGAGATCGCCAGAAGGGATCTCGTATTTCAATATTGGTCAAAGGAGGTCGCCAGAAGGGACCTCGTATTTCAGCTTTGAATAAAAGGAATCGCCAGATGGGATTCCAAGTTGATGAAGGTCGCCAGATGAGACCTCATATTTCATGTTGGTTAAAAGGAATCGCCAGATTGGGATTCCAAGTTGATTAAAGGAGATCGCCAGAAGGGATCTCGTGTTTCGCTATTTGGAGGTCGCTAGATGGGACCTCGTATTACATGTTGGTTAAAAGGAATCGCCAGATGGGATTCCAAGTTGTTTGGATAAATGAGATCGCCAGAAGGGATCTTGTATTTCGATGAAGGTCGCCAGAAGGAACTTTATGTTTTAGCTTTAGTAAAAGGAATTGCCCGATGGGATTCCAAGTTATTTGAGATCGCCAGAAAAGATCTCGTACTTCGGCATTCATCAAGGAAGGTCGCTAGAAGGGACCTCGTATTGAAACTATTTCTTAGAAAAGCATGGAGTTTACTAAGAATTCTTCCCCTGGGTAGGTCACCCATTATAATCAGACCGCACTTCACATCATTTTTCCTGGGTTAGTCACCCATACAATGAGACCATCACTTTTCTTGGGTTAGTCACCCATACAATGAGACCATCATTTTTCTTGGGTTCGTCACCCATACAATGAGACCATCATGTTTCCTAGGTTAGTCACCCATACAATGAGACCATCATTTTTCCTGGGTTAGTCACCCATACAATGAGACCATCACTTTTCTTGGGTTAGTCACCCATACAATGAGACCATCATTTTTCCTGGGTTAGTCACCCATACAATGAGACCATCACTTTTCCTGGGTTCGTCACCCATACAATGAGACCAGCATTTTTCCTGGGTTAGTCACCCATACAATGAGACCATCACTTTTCCTGGGTTCGTCACCCATACAATGAGACCAGCATTTTTCCTGGGTTAGTCACCCATACAATGAGACCATCATTTTTCCTGGGTTCGTCACCCATACAATGAGACCATTATTTTTCCTGGGTAGGTCACCCATAATAATGAGACCACTCTTTCCTTTTCCCATTCGGGCAGGTCACCCGTCATAATGAGACCACACACGTGTTTTTGTATTTGGGTATGGGTAAAGGAATCGCCAGATGAGATTCCGAGTTTTTGGGGTTAAAGGAGATCACCAGAAGGGATCTCGAGATGACTAAATTTTGATCATAGTTTTTGGGTTAAGGAGGATTGCTGTAAGGACAAAGTTTCAGAGCAATCGAGCTCCGACTAGATCAGTTTCGGGAGCTCAGTTTTGGTTTATCTTTATAAAACTTACTGCGCAAAACCTTTGCTCCGTAAGCATTATAAAGAGGGGGCATCTGTTGTAACCCATTTTTGGGTCCCCACAAAATATATATAAAAATATATAGCCAAATGAGGTTAGAAAAATAACAGGAGGCAGAAGCGCTCAGAAAATGGTTGGAAAATTGGTCGATAAGGTTAAAAATACAAAGATGGAATTTTTGATAATATATTCTTGAAGGAGGAGAGCCCTGTTGACAAGGAAAATTTGAAATTTGAGGAGAAAAGCCCAAATTTAGATGTTTATGGACTTAATTTGATTTTTAAATGAATTTAAAGGGGATTTGATTGCAAGAAAAATTGATTTTTAAGTCAATTTGGGCTTTAATTAGAAGAAATTTAAGTTTTGGGGCCAAAATATATTTTTTAGGAATTTATTAGGTCAAATCAGGGGCTTAATTGCATAAATATTGAAGTTTAAGGGCCAATTGGGGACTTAATTGAAGGAATCCGAAACCAAGGACCAAATTGAAGAAGGCGCGTAAGTATAGGGGCTGGAATTAATTGATTCAGGGGCCTAATTGAAGAAATTGGAAGTTTATTGATCAATTAAGGGCTCAATTACATAATTCAAAGGCCAAGGACCAAAGTGAAAAACGCGGCCAAATATAGGGACGGGGTTCGAATTCGGCAGGGATGCAATTGAAGGGACAAAAGATAATTGAGGGCTGCTTTGCAAATTGATGCGTTTTGGCGTCTTGTAGGATTTAAATGAAACGGCGCGTTTTATCCAAAACGACGCCGTTTCATCCATTCAAAAAAAAAAAAAAAAAAGGGAAAAGGGCAGAACGGTGTCGTTTTGAACGACACTGTTCATCTTTCTTCTTCCCCCCCGAACATGCAGCGGGGAAGAAGGGAAAAATGGTGCTTTTTTTTGAAATTTTTGCCGGCCCCTCTCTCTCGCCTGGAGCCCACCGACCGAACACAATGGCCGACCACCCACCGCGCACCTGCCAGAAAGCCGGGGAGGGGGGCCGAGCGTTGGCAGTCGCGCCCAATGGCCGACCGGCCGGCTGCTCCCCATGCTCCACAGCGAAAAGCCACTCACTTGGCTCTATAAATAACAACCAACACGACAGCAGAAAAAAAAGGAGAGGAGAACAGACGGGGGAAGAAGGAGAAAACGAAAAACAGAGGAGAGAGAGAGGAACGGAAAAAACCGAAAGAGAGAGAAAGGGGAGAGGGAGAAGAGAACCGAAAGAAGGGAAAACAGGGGGAAAGAAAACCAAAGAAGGAGAAGAAAAGGGAAGGAAACAGAGGAGAAGGAAAGAGGAAGAATCCCTCTTTCCGCCGCTTGAGACAGCAGCGCCGCTGCTTGGAGTCGCCGCCAGGGAGCAGCGACACCGCTACCAGCCTCCACCACAGAACCGCCAGAAACGCAGCCAGCCACCGCTTCCGCCTCCGCGCCAGGTAACTTTTCTTCCCCTTCTCCCTCGCGTTTATTTTCTCGTTTCGTTCCCTGCATGCAGAACGAGTAGCGTTCTGCATGCAGGGGTGGGGGGAAAATAATTCCCCCCCCCGCCCCGTTTTGGCTTGGGCCAGGCGGATCCTGGCCCAGCCCTGTCTTCTGGGCCGGGTCTGGCCCAGAAGATAATGTGTTTTTTGTTTTGGGCCGAGATCGGCCCAACAATTTTGGGTTGAGTCCGGCCCAGTCGGTTGGGCCGGACCAGCCCAGCCCATTTAATATTATATATTATATTATATATATTATATTTTGTATTATTTATATAGATATATATATGAAAAAATTACAAAAATTCTTCAAAAATTATTTCAAAAAAATATGTGATTTTCTGTAATTTTATTACTGTATTTTGATTAATATTGGTTGGTATTTTATACTGTAAAGATATAAATCCGGTATTAACATACCCGGTTTTCATCAAAACATCAAAGATTTTCAAAATAAAAAATGTCTTTTGCTTTCAAAAATTTTCTAAAATATCTTTGAAAATATTGTTGATTTTTCTGCATTTGCTTTATCAAAGTAGATTAATATTTGGTTGTATTTTTATACCGCAAGGATACAAACCCAGTATTAAAATACCCGATTTGCGTCAAAACGTACAAAATACATATTTAAAAATGTTTTGTTTTAAAATACGGCCTAGTCTCTCCAATATATATATATAAATATTATAACATCATATTTTCACACAACAAAAGAAATCTCAAAACAATATATGTAGTAGCATGCATTTTGGCTTTAATAACCAGTTTATTCAAGCCATGAGAACTAGGCCAATATTCCAAAAATTCTAAAAAATCTTTTTGTCCTCTGTTAGTATATGGGATTACGAATTTATACGTAAAACGTATTCCTGAAATTAAAAATATGTTTTTTTACATAGACGCTAGAACGGTTAGGTTTTACCCGATAAGATAAGGACCTCCTTATTGAGGAGGACTTTTCTTGAACCATAGACGGACCAACAACTAGGAAACACAACGAAAACACCTTAAATTTTATCAGACAATTAAACGATGCAGCTTACCTTAGGTAGGGCGTATTTGGGGTGCTAATACCTTCCCTTTACGCAACCAGTCCCCGTACCCGATCTCTGAGACCAGTTAGGGTTCCTAGTGACCAAAATACTAGGTGGCGACTCCCACACCATTTTTCACTGCTAAGAGACAACGAATTCCTTGTCTCCCTACATTGACCAGATATATATCCCCCATATTACATTTTTTGTGGGTGGACGATCGCCGCGACGTCGCTCACGTGCGACAGAATGGCGACTCCACTGGGGACCTTGTAGACTAAGCTTTGTTTTTGTCTGATGTGTTTGTGTTTCCATGTGTTTATTGTTAATATGCCTTTCCATTTATTTGCATATTTGTTTTTTATTTTACACGTATTATTTATGCATTGTATAAAATTGTCTCATGTATCACTTGCTTTTATTTTGAAAAGCACACACAAGCTTTAAGCTAGGAGGGGGATTAGCGATCTGCCCTATGACTATTGGTCAGGGTTCAGATGCGTGAAACACCCAACTCATATCTGAGTGCCTGCTTGGTAATGGTGGGTATACTTACCTTAACTGTTCCTTGCAACGCCCCCATACTGTCTTTACGAAGAACGTCACTGGGCAGATATGAGACCCTTTTAAAGACCAAATAGAAAACCTACCCATTCTCACCTAATAAATAGAACTTGTCCTTAGGATATCTATCTTACGTTCATCATGATTAATAATTCATCAATTCAGGTTTTTAAGCCGAAATCTTGCCTAAAGGATTACGAAAGTCATGAATCGACTTTAAGATATACATTCGCACGAGCATCATATTTTCATCACGCATTTGTTTTTAATTCATCATATGCACGACAGATCGTGAAACATAGGTCCCACATCTAAAGTCCACAACACCCGGTCTAGATCGAGAATGGAGAACGAAGAAAGAGCTCACTTAGAGTCACATTATCAGACCGAGTTGGAGTCCGTAAAAAATGAAGTTTCTCGACTAACCGACTTACTCAAGCAGCTTTTAAGAGCTAAGAATGGGGAGGGAACATCAGCCCAACAACCTAAAGGAGCGCCAGCAGCTCACATCCCTCAAGCATCTCAAAACCAGGGGGCAAACTCGGCCAATGAACAATATTTTGTGCCTATCGCCCCTATCCAGCCAACTCATGCTCCAGTCACTGTGGACTTAACAGCGGAGGGAATACCGGATAATAGGTCTCCTAGTTTGATGGACCAAGACAAGCTGTTTGCTTTGGAAGAAAGATTACGGGCAATTGAGGGTAATGATTGGTTTGACCCTGTGCGAGCAGCCGAAGTATGTTTAGTACCAAACATCGTGGTACCAAAAGATTTTAGGATACCTGAGTTCATTAAGTATACTGGTTTGGAATGCCCAAACACTCACCTTCGATCCTACTGCAACAAAATGGCAGAAGTAATCCATGATGATAAATTGCTAATCTATTTCTTTCAAGATAGCCTAGCAGGATCCGCTTTGAGCTGGTACATGAGGTTAGACAGTGTCAGGATCAGGAGCTGGAGAGACTTGGTGGAGGCTTTCCTTAAGCAGTACAAGTTTAACATGGAAATCGCTCCTGATCGAACAAGTCTAATGTCAATGGAGAAAATGAGCCACGAGTCGGTAAGGGCCTATGCGCAAAGGTGGAGGGATGAGGCAATGCATGTCCAACCCCCTTTGATAGAAACGGAGATGGTGACCTTGTTTGCCAATACCTTCAAAGCACCATATTACGAGCACCTAATGGGTAGCTCATCTCAGCATTTCTATGAGGCGGTCCGCATAGCTGAAAGAATAGAGCAAGGGATTAAAGCTGGACGTATAGCTGAGCCATTGGAGACAAAAGGTTTTATTGGAAGAAAAATGGAAGGTCACATTTACGACTTTGAAGGTGGGTCCAATGACAAGATAACGGATTCATATAACCCTTATGTGGCCCACATAAACTTTAACAAACCTTTTTCCTCTAATCAAGCAAATAACCAGTCAAACATCCAAAACAACGATCAAAGACCAAACACAAGATACATTGCAGAACAACTACCGCCATTACCCATGCCTTTGAAGGAAATGTATGCCAAACTACTGAGCATTGGACAAATAGCTCCTATCCCTACATTACCACTACAACCACCATTCCCCATCTGGTATAAGCCCGAGTTGACTTGCGAGTACCATGCTGGTATTCCCGGACATTGTCTTGAAACGTGCTACGCTTTCAAGAACATGTTGTTGAAGCTCATCAAGATAGGATGGGTGTCGTTTGAAGACACACCCAATATCAATTCAAATCTATTGCCTAGTCATGACAAAAGTAATAGGGGATAAAGGGTTGGAAAACCTTGGTCAAGAATCGTCAATAATGAAGAAGGCGAGATCGAAAGAGAAGACAAGGAAACGCAAATGGGGAAGGAAGATGAAGCATTGCCTCGGTTGACTTTCCAGAACGGGTTGACCCAAGAACTTCTCGTAGTTTTCAAAATGTAAAACAACTTTATTTGCCTTAGCATGTTTTTGTCATTTGCTTTTGTCATTACTTTTATTGGGCAGTCAGGGCTCATGTTTTCAGCCATTTTATGTTTGAGCCTACCTTTTTTTAATAAATGATGAGATTATGCACTTTTTGAACAAGTTTGAGTGGTTATATCATAAAATGTTTTAATATGAAATTTAAGAAAAGCTAACCCTAAAGTACATCCCTACCTCTGATAGCGTAATGAATGATTAATCATCTGTAATTGTCTTTATCAACCATAACAATGTGCATTTTGAAAAAAAAAAATCATCATTATCCCTTCACGCACTAAAAAAGTTTATCATTGGCTGAATGAATTTATTCTCTATAAAAGCCCAGACTAGGATCACACCCCTACACTGGGGGCAAAACGAGTTGTTTTTTTGAAAAGTTTTACGTGTTTAAAATTGGTTGGAAGCCCATAGATTTGAAAACCAAGCTAAAGCATTTGACAAAAGCATGACAAAGAGGCAAATACAAGTCATACATTTTGAGAAAAGGAATACTTGAAGAAAGTCAAAGGCTTCTTCTCAAAGATATGAGAGGCAGCACGAGAAATGAATCCAGCATACGACTTCAAAAGCAAGCTCATATCAAGAGAGAGTTTCATGAAATAGAAGAAGATGATGGGGCCTATGTTTCAAAACCAGGTACAAATGCATGCATGGCATCTAATCATAAATCATTGCATATATGTTTTTTGGATCATTACAGGAGGAGACCTTAATGCATTCCAACAAAATTGGAGATGAAGAAAGAATCATTGAGTTGATTCTAGAACAACGAGAAGAGAAGATAATAATTTTCAAACCCTGCCATCAGGAGGAACGACATCGAGCAATCGGTTAAAGGGAATCGCCAGATGGGATTCCAGGTTGACCGATTTACAAAATAGATTTTTTGGTTTTTGATTAAAGAAGATCGCCAGAAGGGATCTCATTATTTCAGCTTCGGAAAAAGGAATCGCCAGATGGGATTCCAAGTTGTTTGAGATCGCCAGAAGGGATCTCGTATTTCGATATTGGTTAAAGGAGGTCGCCAGAAGGGACCTCATATTTCATATTGAATAAAAGGAATCGCCAGATGGGATTCCAAGTTGTTTGAGATCGCCAGAAGGGATCTCGTATTTCAATATTGGTCAAAGGAGGTCGCCAGAAGGGACCTCGTATTTCAGCTTTGAATAAAAGGAATCGCCAGATGGGATTCCAAGTTGATGAAGGTCGCCAGATGAGACCTCATATTTCATGTTGGTTAAAAGGAATCGCCAGATTGGGATTCCAAGTTGATTAAAGGAGATCGCCAGAAGGGATCTCGTGTTTCGCTATTTGGAGGTCGCTAGATGGGACCTCGTATTACATGTTGGTTAAAAGGAATCGCCAGATGGGATTCCAAGTTGTTTGGATAAATGAGATCGCCAGAAGGGATCTTGTATTTCGATGAAGGTCGCCAGAAGGAACTTTATGTTTTAGCTTTAGTAAAAGGAATTGCCCGATGGGATTCCAAGTTATTTGAGATCGCCAGAAAAGATCTCGTACTTCGGCATTCATCAAGGAAGGTCGCTAGAAGGGACCTCGTATTGAAACTATTTCTTAGAAAAGCATGGAGTTTACTAAGAATTCTTCCCCTGGGTAGGTCACCCATTATAATCAGACCGCACTTCACATCATTTTTCCTGGGTTAGTCACCCATACAATGAGACCATCACTTTTCTTGGGTTAGTCACCCATACAATGAGACCATCATTTTTCTTGGGTTCGTCACCCATACAATGAGACCATCATGTTTCCTAGGTTAGTCACCCATACAATGAGACCATCATTTTTCCTGGGTTAGTCACCCATACAATGAGACCATCACTTTTCTTGGGTTAGTCACCCATACAATGAGACCATCATTTTTCCTGGGTTAGTCACCCATACAATGAGACCATCACTTTTCCTGGGTTCGTCACCCATACAATGAGACCAGCATTTTTCCTGGGTTAGTCACCCATACAATGAGACCATCACTTTTCCTGGGTTCGTCACCCATACAATGAGACCAGCATTTTTCCTGGGTTAGTCACCCATACAATGAGACCATCATTTTTCCTGGGTTCGTCACCCATACAATGAGACCATTATTTTTCCTGGGTAGGTCACCCATAATAATGAGACCACTCTTTCCTTTTCCCATTCGGGCAGGTCACCCGTCATAATGAGACCACACACGTGTTTTTGTATTTGGGTATGGGTAAAGGAATCGCCAGATGAGATTCCGAGTTTTTGGGGTTAAAGGAGATCACCAGAAGGGATCTCGAGATGACTAAATTTTGATCATAGTTTTTGGGTTAAGGAGGATTGCTGTAAGGACAAAGTTTCAGAGCAATCGAGCTCCGACTAGATCAGTTTCGGGAGCTCAGTTTTGGTTTATCTTTATAAAACTTACTGCGCAAAACCTTTGCTCCGTAAGCATTATAAAGAGGGGGCATCTGTTGTAACCCATTTTTGGGTCCCCACAAAATATATATAAAAATATATAGCCAAATGAGGTTAGAAAAATAACAGGAGGCAGAAGCGCTCAGAAAATGGTTGGAAAATTGGTCGATAAGGTTAAAAATACAAAGATGGAATTTTTGATAATATATTCTTGAAGGAGGAGAGCCCTGTTGACAAGGAAAATTTGAAATTTGAGGAGAAAAGCCCAAATTTAGATGTTTATGGACTTAATTTGATTTTTAAATGAATTTAAAGGGGATTTGATTGCAAGAAAAATTGATTTTTAAGTCAATTTGGGCTTTAATTAGAAGAAATTTAAGTTTTGGGGCCAAAATATATTTTTTAGGAATTTATTAGGTCAAATCAGGGGCTTAATTGCATAAATATTGAAGTTTAAGGGCCAATTGGGGACTTAATTGAAGGAATCCGAAACCAAGGACCAAATTGAAGAAGGCGCGTAAGTATAGGGGCTGGAATTAATTGATTCAGGGGCCTAATTGAAGAAATTGGAAGTTTATTGATCAATTAAGGGCTCAATTACATAATTCAAAGGCCAAGGACCAAAGTGAAAAACGCGGCCAAATATAGGGACGGGGTTCGAATTCGGCAGGGATGCAATTGAAGGGACAAAAGATAATTGAGGGCTGCTTTGCAAATTGATGCGTTTTGGCGTCTTGTAGGATTTAAATGAAACGGCGCGTTTTATCCAAAACGACGCCGTTTCATCCATTCAAAAAAAAAAAAAAAAAGGGAAAAGGGCAGAACGGTGTCGTTTTGAACGACACTGTTCATCTTTCTTCTTCCCCCCCGAACATGCAGCGGGGAAGAAGGGAAAAATGGTGCTTTTTTTTGAAATTTTTGCCGGCCCCTCTCTCTCGCCTGGAGCCCACCGACCGAACACAATGGCCGACCACCCACCGCGCACCTGCCAGAAAGCCGGGGAGGGGGGCCGAGCGTTGGCAGTCGCGCCCAATGGCCGACCGGCCGGCTGCTCCCCATGCTCCACAGCGAAAAGCCACTCACTTGGCTCTATAAATAACAACCAACACGACAGCAGAAAAAAAAGGAGAGGAGAACAGACGGGGGAAGAAGGAGAAAACGAAAAACAGAGGAGAGAGAGAGGAACGGAAAAAACCGAAAGAGAGAGAAAGGGGAGAGGGAGAAGAGAACCGAAAGAAGGGAAAACAGGGGGAAAGAAAACCAAAGAAGGAGAAGAAAAGGGAAGGAAACAGAGGAGAAGGAAAGAGGAAGAATCCCTCTTTCCGCCGCTTGAGACAGCAGCGCCGCTGCTTGGAGTCGCCGCCAGGGAGCAGCGACACCGCTACCAGCCTCCACCACAGAACCGCCAGAAACGCAGCCAGCCACCGCTTCCGCCTCCGCGCCAGGTAACTTTTCTTCCCCTTCTCCCTCGCGTTTATTTTCTCGTTTCGTTCCCTGCATGCAGAACGAGTAGCGTTCTGCATGCAGGGGTGGGGGGAAAATAATTCCCCCCCCGCCCCGTTTTGGCTTGGGCCAGGCGGATCCTGGCCCAGCCCTGTCTTCTGGGCCGGGTCTGGCCCAGAAGATAATGTGTTTTTTGTTTTGGGCCGAGATCGGCCCAACAATTTTGGGTTGAGTCCGGCCCAGTCGGTTGGGCCGGACCAGCCCAGCCCATTTAATATTATATATTATATTATATATATTATATTTTGTATTATTTATATAGATATATATATATGAAAAAATTACAAAAATTCTTCAAAAATTATTTCAAAAAAATATGTGATTTTCTGTAATTTTATTACTGTATTTTGATTAATATTGGTTGGTATTTTATACTGTAAAGATATAAATCCGGTATTAACATACCCGGTTTTCATCAAAACATCAAAGATTTTCAAAATAAAAAATGTCTTTTGCTTTCAAAAATTTTCTAAAATATCTTTGAAAATATTGTTGATTTTTCTGCATTTGCTTTATCAAAGTAGATTAATATTTGGTTGTATTTTTATACCGCAAGGATACAAACCCAGTATTAAAATACCCGATTTGCGTCAAAACGTACAAAATACATATTTAAAAATGTTTTGTTTTAAAATACGGCCTAGTCTCTCCAATATATATATATAAATATTATAACATCATATTTTCACACAACAAAAGAAATCTCAAAACAATATATGTAGTAGCATGCATTTTGGCTTTAATAACCAGTTTATTCAAGCCATGAGAACTAGGCCAATATTCCAAAAATTCTAAAAAATCTTTTTGTCCTCTGTTAGTATATGGGATTACGAATTTATACGTAAAACGTATTCCTGAAATTAAAAATATGTTTTTTTACATAGACGCTAGAACGGTTAGGTTTTACCCGATAAGATAAGGACCTCCTTATTGAGGAGGACTTTTCTTGAACCATAGACGGACCAACAACTAGGAAACACAACGAAAACACCTTAAATTTTATCAGACAATTAAACGATGCAGCTTACCTTAGGTAGGGCGTATTTGGGGTGCTAATACCTTCCCTTTACGCAACCAGTCCCCGTACCCGATCTCTGAGACCAGTTAGGGTTCCTAGTGACCAAAATACTAGGTGGCGACTCCCACACCATTTTTCACTGCTAAGAGACAACGAATTCCTTGTCTCCCTACATTGACCAGATATATATCCCCCATATTACATTTTTTGTGGGTGGACGATCGCCGCGACGTCGCTCACGTGCGACAGAATGGCGACTCCACTGGGGACCTTGTAGACTAAGCTTTGTTTTTGTCTGATGTGTTTGTGTTTCCATGTGTTTATTGTTAATATGCCTTTCCATTTATTTGCATATTTGTTTTTTATTTTACACGTATTATTTATGCATTGTATAAAATTGTCTCATGTATCACTTGCTTTTATTTTGAAAAGCACACACAAGCTTTAAGCTAGGAGGGGGATTAGCGATCTGCCCTATGACTATTGGTCAGGGTTCAGATGCGTGAAACACCCAACTCATATCTGAGTGCCTGCTTGGTAATGGTGGGTATACTTACCTTAACTGTTCCTTGCAACGCCCCCATACTGTCTTTACGAAGAACGTCACTGGGCAGATATGAGACCCTTTTAAAGACCAAATAGAAAACCTACCCATTCTCACCTAATAAATAGAACTTGTCCTTAGGATATCTATCTTACGTTCATCATGATTAATAATTCATCAATTCAGGTTTTTAAGCCGAAATCTTGCCTAAAGGATTACGAAAGTCATGAATCGACTTTAAGATATACATTCGCACGAGCATCATATTTTCATCACGCATTTGTTTTTAATTCATCATATGCACGACAGATCGTGAAACATAGGTCCCACATCTAAAGTCCACAACACCCGGTCTAGATCGAGAATGGAGAACGAAGAAAGAGCTCACTTAGAGTCACATTATCAGACCGAGTTGGAGTCCGTAAAAAATGAAGTTTCTCGACTAACCGACTTACTCAAGCAGCTTTTAAGAGCTAAGAATGGGGAGGGAACATCAGCCCAACAACCTAAAGGAGCGCCAGCAGCTCACATCCCTCAAGCATCTCAAAACCAGGGGGCAAACTCGGCCAATGAACAATATTTTGTGCCTATCGCCCCTATCCAGCCAACTCATGCTCCAGTCACTGTGGACTTAACAGCGGAGGGAATACCGGATAATAGGTCTCCTAGTTTGATGGACCAAGACAAGCTGTTTGCTTTGGAAGAAAGATTACGGGCAATTGAGGGTAATGATTGGTTTGACCCTGTGCGAGCAGCCGAAGTATGTTTAGTACCAAACATCGTGGTACCAAAAGATTTTAGGATACCTGAGTTCATTAAGTATACTGGTTTGGAATGCCCAAACACTCACCTTCGATCCTACTGCAACAAAATGGCAGAAGTAATCCATGATGATAAATTGCTAATCTATTTCTTTCAAGATAGCCTAGCAGGATCCGCTTTGAGCTGGTACATGAGGTTAGACAGTGTCAGGATCAGGAGCTGGAGAGACTTGGTGGAGGCTTTCCTTAAGCAGTACAAGTTTAACATGGAAATCGCTCCTGATCGAACAAGTCTAATGTCAATGGAGAAAATGAGCCACGAGTCGGTAAGGGCCTATGCGCAAAGGTGGAGGGATGAGGCAATGCATGTCCAACCCCCTTTGATAGAAACGGAGATGGTGACCTTGTTTGCCAATACCTTCAAAGCACCATATTACGAGCACCTAATGGGTAGCTCATCTCAGCATTTCTATGAGGCGGTCCGCATAGCTGAAAGAATAGAGCAAGGGATTAAAGCTGGACGTATAGCTGAGCCATTGGAGACAAAAGGTTTTATTGGAAGAAAAATGGAAGGTCACATTTACGACTTTGAAGGTGGGTCCAATGACAAGATAACGGATTCATATAACCCTTATGTGGCCCACATAAACTTTAACAAACCTTTTTCCTCTAATCAAGCAAATAACCAGTCAAACATCCAAAACAACGATCAAAGACCAAACACAAGATACATTGCAGAACAACTACCGCCATTACCCATGCCTTTGAAGGAAATGTATGCCAAACTACTGAGCATTGGACAAATAGCTCCTATCCCTACATTACCACTACAACCACCATTCCCCATCTGGTATAAGCCCGAGTTGACTTGCGAGTACCATGCTGGTATTCCCGGACATTGTCTTGAAACGTGCTACGCTTTCAAGAACATGTTGTTGAAGCTCATCAAGATAGGATGGGTGTCGTTTGAAGACACACCCAATATCAATTCAAATCTATTGCCTAGTCATGACAAAAGTAATAGGGGATAAAGGGTTGGAAAACCTTGGTCAAGAATCGTCAATAATGAAGAAGGCGAGATCGAAAGAGAAGACAAGGAAACGCAAATGGGGAAGGAAGATGAAGCATTGCCTCGGTTGACTTTCCAGAACGGGTTGACCCAAGAACTTCTCGTAGTTTTCAAAATGTAAAACAACTTTATTTGCCTTAGCATGTTTTTGTCATTTGCTTTTGTCATTACTTTTATTGGGCAGTCAGGGCTCATGTTTTCAGCCATTTTATGTTTGAGCCTACCTTTTTTTAATAAATGATGAGATTATGCACTTTTTGAACAAGTTTGAGTGGTTATATCATAAAATGTTTTAATATGAAATTTAAGAAAAGCTAACCCTAAAGTACATCCCTACCTCTGATAGCGTAATGAATGATTAATCATCTGTAATTGTCTTTATCAACCATAACAATGTGCATTTTGAAAAAAAAAAATCATCATTATCCCTTCACGCACTAAAAAAGTTTATCATTGGCTGAATGAATTTATTCTCTATAAAAGCCCAGACTAGGATCACACCCCTACACTGGGGGCAAAACGAGTTGTTTTTTTGAAAAGTTTTACGTGTTTAAAATTGGTTGGAAGCCCATAGATTTGAAAACCAAGCTAAAGCATTTGACAAAAGCATGACAAAGAGGCAAATACAAGTCATACATTTTGAGAAAAGGAATACTTGAAGAAAGTCAAAGGCTTCTTCTCAAAGATATGAGAGGCAGCACGAGAAATGAATCCAGCATACGACTTCAAAAGCAAGCTCATATCAAGAGAGAGTTTCATGAAATAGAAGAAGATGATGGGGCCTATGTTTCAAAACCAGGTACAAATGCATGCATGGCATCTAATCATAAATCATTGCATATATGTTTTTTGGATCATTACAGGAGGAGACCTTAATGCATTCCAACAAAATTGGAGATGAAGAAAGAATCATTGAGTTGATTCTAGAACAACGAGAAGAGAAGATAATAATTTTCAAACCCTGCCATCAGGAGGAACGACATCGAGCAATCGGTTAAAGGGAATCGCCAGATGGGATTCCAGGTTGACCGATTTACAAAATAGATTTTTTGGTTTTTGATTAAAGAAGATCGCCAGAAGGGATCTCATTATTTCAGCTTCGGAAAAAGGAATCGCCAGATGGGATTCCAAGTTGTTTGAGATCGCCAGAAGGGATCTCGTATTTCGATATTGGTTAAAGGAGGTCGCCAGAAGGGACCTCATATTTCATATTGAATAAAAGGAATCGCCAGATGGGATTCCAAGTTGTTTGAGATCGCCAGAAGGGATCTCGTATTTCAATATTGGTCAAAGGAGGTCGCCAGAAGGGACCTCGTATTTCAGCTTTGAATAAAAGGAATCGCCAGATGGGATTCCAAGTTGATGAAGGTCGCCAGATGAGACCTCATATTTCATGTTGGTTAAAAGGAATCGCCAGATTGGGATTCCAAGTTGATTAAAGGAGATCGCCAGAAGGGATCTCGTGTTTCGCTATTTGGAGGTCGCTAGATGGGACCTCGTATTACATGTTGGTTAAAAGGAATCGCCAGATGGGATTCCAAGTTGTTTGGATAAATGAGATCGCCAGAAGGGATCTTGTATTTCGATGAAGGTCGCCAGAAGGAACTTTATGTTTTAGCTTTAGTAAAAGGAATTGCCCGATGGGATTCCAAGTTATTTGAGATCGCCAGAAAAGATCTCGTACTTCGGCATTCATCAAGGAAGGTCGCTAGAAGGGACCTCGTATTGAAACTATTTCTTAGAAAAGCATGGAGTTTACTAAGAATTCTTCCCCTGGGTAGGTCACCCATTATAATCAGACCGCACTTCACATCATTTTTCCTGGGTTAGTCACCCATACAATGAGACCATCAGTTTTCCTGGGTTAGTCACCCATACAATGAGACCATCACTTTTCTTGGGTTAGTCACCCATACAATGAGACCATCATTTTTCTTGGGTTCGTCACCCATACAATGAGACCATCATGTTTCCTGGGTTAGTCACCCATACAATGAGACCATCATTTTTCCTGGGTTAGTCACCCATACAATGAGACCATCACTTTTCTTGGGTTAGTCACCCATACAATGAGACCATCATTTTTCCTGGGTTAGTCACCCATACAATGAGACCATCACTTTTCCTGGGTTCGTCACCCATACAATGAGACCAGCATTTTTCCTGGGTTAGTCACCCATACAATGAGACCATCACTTTTCCTGGGTTCGTCACCCATACAATGAGACCAGCATTTTTCCTGGGTTAGTCACCCATACAATGAGACCATCATTTTTCCTGGGTTCGTCACCCATACAATGAGACCATTATTTTTCCTGGGTAGGTCACCCATAATAATGAGACCACTCTTTCCTTTTCCCATTCGGGCAGGTCACCCGTCATAATGAGACCACACACGTGTTTTTGTATTTGGGTATGGGTAAAGGAATCGCCAGATGAGATTCCGAGTTTTTGGGGTTAAAGGAGATCACCAGAAGGGATCTCGAGATGACTAAATTTTGATCATAGTTTTTGGGTTAAGGAGGATTGCTGTAAGGACAAAGTTTCAGAGCAATCGAGCTCCGACTAGATCAGTTTCGGGAGCTCAGTTTTGGTTTATCTTTATAAAACTTACTGCGCAAAACCTTTGCTCCGTAAGCATTATAAAGAGGGGGCATCTGTTGTAACCCATTTTTGGGTCCCCACAAAATATATATAAAAATATATAGCCAAATGAGGTTAGAAAAATAACAGGAGGCAGAAGCGCTCAGAAAATGGTTGGAAAATTGGTCGATAAGGTTAAAAATACAAAGATGGAATTTTTGATAATATATTCTTGAAGGAGGAGAGCCCTGTTGACAAGGAAAATTTGAAATTTGAGGAGAAAAGCCCAAATTTAGATGTTTATGGACTTAATTTGATTTTTAAATGAATTTAAAGGGGATTTGATTGCAAGAAAAATTGATTTTTAAGTCAATTTGGGCTTTAATTAGAAGAAATTTAAGTTTTGGGGCCAAAATATATTTTTTAGGAATTTATTAGGTCAAATCAGGGGCTTAATTGCATAAATATTGAAGTTTAAGGGCCAATTGGGGACTTAATTGAAGGAATCCGAAACCAAGGACCAAATTGAAGAAGGCGCGTAAGTATAGGGGCTGGAATTAATTGATTCAGGGGCCTAATTGAAGAAATTGGAAGTTTATTGATCAATTAAGGGCTCAATTACATAATTCAAAGGCCAAGGACCAAAGTGAAAAACGCGGCCAAATATAGGGACGGGGTTCGAATTCGGCAGGGATGCAATTGAAGGGACAAAAGATAATTGAGGGCTGCTTTGCAAATTGATGCGTTTTGGCGTCTTGTAGGATTTAAATGAAACGACGCGTTTTATCCAAAACGACGCCGTTTCATCCATTCAAAAAAAAAAAAAAAAGGGAAAAGGGCAGAACGGTGTCGTTTTGAACGACACTGTTCATCTTTCTTCTTCCCCCCCGAACATGCAGCGGGGAAGAAGGGAAAAATGGTGCTTTTTTTTGAAATTTTTGCCGGCCCCTCTCTCTCGCCTGGAGCCCACCGACCGAACACAATGGCCGACCACCCACCGCGCACCTGCCAGAAAGCCGGGGAGGGGGGCCGAGCGTTGGCAGTCGCGCCCAATGGCCGACCGGCCGGCTGCTCCCCATGCTCCACAGCGAAAAGCCACTCACTTGGCTCTATAAATAACAACCAACACGACAGCAGAAAAAAAAGGAGAGGAGAACAGACGGGGGAAGAAGGAGAAAACGAAAAACAGAGGAGAGAGAGAGGAACGGAAAAAACCGAAAGAGAGAGAAAGGGGAGAGGGAGAAGAGAACCGAAAGAAGGGAAAACAGGGGGAAAGAAAACCAAAGAAGGAGAAGAAAAGGGAAGGAAACAGAGGAGAAGGAAAGAGGAAGAATCCCTCTTTCCGCCGCTTGAGACAGCAGCGCCGCTGCTTGGAGTCGCCGCCAGGGAGCAGCGACACCGCTACCAGCCTCCACCACAGAACCGCCAGAAACGCAGCCAGCCACCGCTTCCGCCTCCGCGCCAGGTAACTTTTCTTCCCCTTCTCCCTCGCGTTTATTTTCTCGTTTCGTTCCCTGCATGCAGAACGAGTAGCGTTCTGCATGCAGGGGTGGGGGGAAAATAATTCCCCCCCCGCCCCGTTTTGGCTTGGGCCAGGCGGATCCTGGCCCAGCCCTGTCTTCTGGGCCGGGTCTGGCCCAGAAGATAATGTGTTTTTTGTTTTGGGCCGAGATCGGCCCAACAATTTTGGGTTGAGTCCGGCCCAGTCGGTTGGGCCGGACCAGCCCAGCCCATTTAATATTATATATTATATTATATATATTATATTTTGTATTATTTATATAGATATATATATATGAAAAAATTACAAAAATTCTTCAAAAATTATTTCAAAAAAATATGTGATTTTCTGTAATTTTATTACTGTATTTTGATTAATATTGGTTGGTATTTTATACTGTAAAGATATAAATCCGGTATTAACATACCCGGTTTTCATCAAAACATCAAAGATTTTCAAAATAAAAAATGTCTTTTGCTTTCAAAAATTTTCTAAAATATCTTTGAAAATATTGTTGATTTTTCTGCATTTGCTTTATCAAAGTAGATTAATATTTGGTTGTATTTTTATACCGCAAGGATACAAACCCAGTATTAAAATACCCGATTTGCGTCAAAACGTACAAAATACATATTTAAAAAATGTTTTGTTTTAAAATACGGCCTAGTCTCTCCAATATATATATATATAAATATTATAACATCATATTTTCACACAACAAAAGAAATCTCAAAACAATATATGTAGTAGCATGCATTTTGGCTTTAATAACCAGTTTATTCAAGCCATGAGAACTAGGCCAATATTCCAAAAATTCTAAAAAATCTTTTTGTCCTCTGTTAGTATATGGGATTACGAATTTATACGTAAAACGTATTCCTGAAATTAAAAATATGTTTTTTTACATAGACGCTAGAACGGTTAGGTTTTACCCGATAAGATAAGGACCTCCTTATTGAGGAGGACTTTTCTTGAACCATAGACGGACCAACAACTAGGAAACACAACGAAAACACCTTAAATTTTATCAGACAATTAAACGATGCAGCTTACCTTAGGTAGGGCGTATTTGGGGTGCTAATACCTTCCCTTTACGCAACCAGTCCCCGTACCCGATCTCTGAGACCAGTTAGGGTTCCTAGTGACCAAAATACTAGGTGGCGACTCCCACACCATTTTTCACTGCTAAGAGACAACGAATTCCTTGTCTCCCTACATTGACCAGATATATATCCCCCATATTACATTTTTTGTGGGTGGACGATCGCCGCGACGTCGCTCACGTGCGACAGAGAGGATGAATTTTGTGATGGGAAACGTGTGTGATAGACTTGATAGGTTGGAGAAAAGTGGTAACGAGGCTGGTACAAGCACCCAAAATGTGAGGAAGCTTGGGTCTGAACCGAAAGCAAATAGTGGCAGTAGGGCCGAAAGGCCAAGGTGGGCTGATTATGAGGATTTTGAGGAGGCCGTTGATGATATTGGTGATGGTGGTTTTGAGGATGAGGCCATAGGCCATCGGGAAGGTTTTCGGCAGCCTAGAAACCGAAGGGATTATGGGAATAGAACTAGGGGCCAATTCGGCCAAAGGGAAAATTTCCGTAGTGTTGGGGGACATGCTGATTTAGATGGTGATTTGGATGCTATCAAACTGAAAATACCTTCTTTTCAAGGTAAAAACGATCCCAAGGCATATTTGGAGTGGGAGAAAAAGGTGGATTGAATTTTCGATTGCCATAACTATTCGGAGGCAAAGAAAGTGAAATTGGAGTCATCGAATTCACGGATTATGCACTGATTTGGTGGGATCAGAATGTTATTAGTAGAAGGAGGAGTGGAGAGAGGCCGATAGCGTCGTGGGAGGAGATCAAAGTGTTGATGAGAAGGCGATTTGTGCCTAACCACTATTATAGAGATTTGTATCTGAAATTGCAGGGTTTGAATCAGGGTTCTACGTCTGTGGATGAGTATTTCAAGGAGATGGAGATCGCCATGATTCGGGCCAATGTGATTGAGGATCGGGAAGCTACTATGGCTAGATTTCTAAATGGGCTGAATAAGGACATTGCGAATGTTGTAGAATTACAACATTGTGTGGAATTGGAGGACATGGTCCATATGGAAACGAAGGTGGAGAGGCAAATAAAGAGAAGGGGCAGTACACGTTTTCAGACCAATTCGGCTTCATCTTCCTCAATATGGAGGCCGAATTTGAAGAGAGAGGGGGTTGTCCAACCAAAGCCTTATGCAAATGCCGAACCACCTAAGGCGAAAAAGGATACTCATACGGATGGAAAAGGTAAATCTGAATTTTAACCTACTCGTGATAGAGATATTAAATGCTTTAAGTGTTTAGGGAAGGGGCACATTGCATCTCAGTGTCCAAACCGAAGAGTTATGCTTACAAGAGACAATGGGGAGGTTGAATCTGAAAGTGACAAATTTGAAAGTGAAGAGATGCCACCTTTGGTGGATTGTAGATATGAGGAGATTGCATATCCTGTTGAGGGAGAGGCCTTGGTTATAAGGCGTGCGCTGAACATGCAAATCAAAGAAGATGATGTAGATCAGCAACGGGAAAATATATTTCACACTAGATGTCACATCCAAAACAAGGTATGTAGCATGATAATTGATGGAGTTAGTTGTGCTAATGTTGCTAGTGATACCCTTGTGAAGAAATTGAATCTGAGTTGTATTAAGCATTCTAGGCCTTATAGATTGCAATGGTTGAATGAATGTGGTGAAGTGAGGGTTACTAAGCAGGTTTTGATTGTGTTTGCTATTGGGAAGTATTCTGATGAGATTTTGTGTGATGTAGTCCCAATGCATGCTACTCACTTACTTTTGGGGCGTCCATGGCAGTTTGATCGGAAAGCGATTCATGATGGGTTTAGAAATAGGTTCACTATTGTAAAGGATGGTAAAACCATCACTCTTGTACCTCTTTCTCCAAAACAAGTGTATGATGATCAAATAAAATTAAAAAAAGAATGTGAGGATGGGAAGAGTGAAAATTCATGTGAGGACAATGGTGAGAGAAAACCATCAGATTCGGCTAAACCTAAATCATTAATTAAACCGGTTGAGAGTGGAGGTAAAAACCGAGGAGTGAAGAAAGTAAGCTCGTGTGATGATAGTAGTGTGGAAAAATTAAAGAAACAACCTAATTTTTATGCAAAAGGATCTCAAATCAGATCTGCATTTTTCACTAATAAGCCAATGGTCTTACTTGTGTATAAGGAGGCTTATTTTAACACTAACGATCTTGATTGTGCTATTCCTAGTGTGGCTGTTTCTTTGATGCAGGAGTTAGATGATGTATTCCCTGAAGACATCCCTAATGGATTACCACCATTAAGGGGGATTGAAGATCAAATTGACCTTGTGCCCAGAGCTTCGATTCCTAACTGTCCAGCCTATAAAAGCAACCCCGAGGAGACAAAGGAGCTTCAAAGGCAAGTAGATGAGTTTATGATGAAGGGGTACATTCGTGAGAGTATGAGTCCTTGTGCTGTGTCAGTGCTACTTGTGCCTAAAAAGGATGGAGCATGGAGGATGTGTGTTGATTATCGTGCCGTCAATAACATAACGGTAAAATATCGACATCCTATTCCTAGGCTTGATGACATGCTAGATGAGTTACATGGATCATGTATTTTCTCTAAGATGTCTAAAAAGTGGGTACCATCAGATTAGGATGAAAGAGGGTGATGAGTGGAAAACTGCATTTAAGACTAAGCATGGTTTGTATGAATGGTTAGTCATGCCGTTTGGACTTACAAAAGCGCCTAGCATGTGTTTATGCGTTTAATGAATCTTGTATTGCGTGCGTTTATAGGTAAGTTTGTTGTTGTGTATTTTGATGACATTTTGATCTATAGCAAGAATTTAAATGAGCATCTTGATCATTTGCATAATGTACTTAGTGTGTTGCGTAGTGAGCAATTATATGTTAATCTTAAGAAGTGCACCTTTTGTATGGAAAAAATTGTGTTTCTTGGCTATGTCGTAACTGCGCAGGGTATCGAGATGGACAAGGAGAAAGTTAAGGCCATCCGGGATTGGCCTACACCAAAATCGGTAAGTGAGGTAAGGAGTTTTCATGGATTTGCTAGTTTTTATAGAAGGTTTGTGAAGAATTTTAGTACTATTGCTGCACCTTTAACTGAAATTGTGAAAATGTCTGTTAGATTCAAATGGAATGATGAACAGGATAAGGCTTTTAATTTGTTGAAAGATAAACTTTGTTCGACGCCTGTTTTAGCTTTGCCAGACTTTACGAGAGCTTTTGAAGTTGAATGTGATGCGTCAGGTATTGGTATAGGAGCTGTGTTAATGCAGGATAAGAGGCCCATTGTGTATTTCAGCGAAAAACTTAATGGGGCAGCTTTGAATTACCCTACATATGACAAGGAGCTCTATGCCTTGGTAAGAACTCTAGAGACCTGGCAGCATTACCTGTGGCCTAAGGAGTTTGTGATACATTCTGATCATGAATCATTGAAGCACTTGAAAGGGCAAGATAAGTTGAGTAGGAGACATGCCAAATGGGTGGAATTTATTGAAACCTTTCCGTATGTGATCAAGTATAAGCAAGGAAAAGAAAACATTGTGGCTGATGCACTTTCACGCAGGTATGTCCTTTTATCTACTTTGGATGCTAGATTTCTAGGATTTGAACACATAAAAGAATTGTACAAGGATGATAGTGATTTTGCTAATGTTTACAATACTTGCGAAACTTCGGCTTTTGGAAAGTTTTATAGACTTGATGAATATTTGTTTAAAGAGAGTCGATTGTGTGTTCCATTAAGTTCTATGCGTGAATTGCTTGTACGTGAAGAACATGGGGGCTGGTTGATGGGGCATTTTGGTGTTGTTAAGACTTTGGATGTGTTGTATGAGCATTTTTATTAGCCTAAAATGAAAAAAGATGTGCAACGCATATGTGATAAATGCATAACTTGTAGGAAAGCAAAGTCTAGGACTCAACCACATGGCTTGTATACCCCTTTGCCTGTACCTAAGGAACCATGGGTAGACATTTTGATGGATTTCGTCTTAGGTTTACCTAGGTCAAAACGGGGTAGGGATTCAATTTTTGTAGTTGTTGATAGGTTTTCAAAGATGGCACACTTTATTCCATGTCATAAAACCGATGATGCCACTAACATTGCTGATTTGTTCTTGCAGCAAGATATAGGACGAAAATCTGTCAACCTTGTAGGATTAGCAACTTTAGGAATAAGGGAAATGGATGTAGCATTCATTTCTTTAAGCATTCTATGAGTCTAAAAGAAGGATCTAACAGCGTTGATTACATCTTCCCCAACTATGTGCCACATTCTTTTGAAGAAACCTGCGTTAAAGCCATCCGGACCAGGGGCTTTGTTGTTCTTCAAACTAAACATAGCATGCTTAATCTCCTCCCTTGTTACATCTTGTGCGAGTACAAGCTGTTGCGTTGAAGACAGTTTCAAGTTAATTGCCGATTCCATCACTTCCTCGTTCAGAACCCTAGGCATTTGATCCATTCCTAACACACGATGGAAGTATGCAATTACTTCTGATTTGACTGCCTCGTGTCCTTCGACAACCTCTCCATCCTCCCTTGTAAGTGATAGAAGCTTATTTCTATTCTGTCTTCCATTTACTGATTTGTGAAAGTAGCTAGTATTCTGATCCCCCAAGCTAAGCCATTGTATCCTTGCCTTCTGTTTGAAAAAACTCTCTTCAGCCCTGACGGTAGAAGCGTATTTATGAACAACATCCCTTTCTCGCATGCACAAAATTGGATTCTCATGCGCTGTATGCAGAGCCTGTTGAGCCTTATCCATTTCGTTTTTTGCATCTTTAACTCTATCTGAAATGTTGGAGAAGTGAGCCATATTGAAAAGTTTCAATTCCTGCTTTAGCTTTCTTAGTTTGCAACACAGCTGATACATTGGACAACCCCCCGAATTCTGATCCCATAACTTCTTCACCAAGGGCATGAACTCGTCATGATCCATCCACATATCGAAGAATCTGAATGGTTTCTTTATGTTCTGATCATTGCCAATAACCTTTACCACCATAGGAGAATGGTCTGACATACCCGAAGGCAAAAATCTCGCTTCCTATAATGGGAAGTTCAGATTCCACTTCTCATTGACAAGCACTCTATCTAGTTTCCGCATAATCAGATTCTCAGGACATTGGTTCGACCAAGTATAATGCATACCTGAATACCAAAGATCATCTACTTTCGCTTCTCGAATACATGTATCCAATCTGTCCATAGTACCAGCCCACGTAGTAGACCCTCCTAACCTGTCCGACTGGTTGCGGATAGCATTAAAGTCACCCATAAGAATCCACGGGGTTGACTCCCATCCATCACTACGACTCACTATATCAGACCATAATGCCTCACGTAAGGAAGCATTATTGTCTCCATAAATAATTGAAGTATTGAAACTGATATTGGTAGCTAATATAGTGACAAAAACATGAATAGCCTGGTCTCACATTCCAAAAACATCCACCTTCACCGTATCAGCATTCCAACAAACCCAAATACACCCATGACAAGAGAAATCATAATTATACAAGAAGGACCAAGAACGCAGAAGAGGTTGAGAAACATTCTCTTTATTCTTGTCTTTAACTCGAGTTTCAACCAGACCAAAAAGAGCTATCCTCTCTTGATGGATGAGCCGACGCAATTCTGAATGCTTTATAGGATCATTCAAACCTCAAAATTCCAACATCCAATAATCATAGGAAAATAGAGAGGAGTACAAACAGCAACACAAAGATTACCTTGACGTGCCTCCTGGAGAGGAGCCAGAATTCTTATTCTTCTTTGAAGAGGCTTTTGAACCCTTTTTCTTTTTCTCTAGAGAGTCTCTAGCCTTAATAGCTAACTGATTAACAGTTTCCCTTTCAGTGGAATTCAGGGTTTGAGGGGTTGTCAGGATCGTTGACGTTAACTCCTTATCGGTTTGTTCCCCATCTGTATCACCTCCCATTACGTCCATATCTTGATCTAAAGCAGTACTTGCAGCCCCTTGCTCCTGTTTCATGTCTTCTCGTAAACTCTTCAAGACAAGAGGAGAGGAAGGATTTTCATCTTCATGACAAGCAGCATTGCGCACATCTGATGCCGCATGATCAATCATATTACAATCAGACATATGTATACCAGATGTTGAACAACCATTCTCATTATAATTACCCACTTTAGATGCCAAGGGAGCATTCTCCCCACTCACAGAACCCTTGTTTCGTTTACCAACTACCTGCCACTGAAACTGATTCTGCTTGTTATCCGCAGATTTAGAATTCATAGCTCCTAGATTCCTCTTACCCTCTGCCACCACTTTAAGATTATCAATGTTATTAGTAGCACATAGCGCTGTGGTGTGTTCAAAGACATTGCAATTACTGCACTTCGACGGTATCCATTCGTACTCAGCTGAAATTGTTATGAATAACCCATTTGGACAGCGAAGATCATATTCCTTAACCAACGTCTTCGAAGCATCTATTTCAACGCAAACTCTTGCGTAACTAAGCCTTTTACGCAACAATGTCGTATGATCCGCATGAAGGGGGACTCCAATAGCACTCACTACACAGCTCAACCCCTTAATAGTCCAATACTCGAGAGGGACATTATACAGCCGAACCCATACCGGAACTCTGGCCAAATCATCTTTCAAATATTGCATGTTCGGTTGCCAACGTTTAAGCACCAAAGGTCTGCCATGTGCCATGGGGCTCTTTCCAGCACATTAGTGGCATGATCAACAGAATCAAAATTGAAGATGAAGAAACCATTATCCGAAGACAAAACTTCTGATAGACCGTAGGAGCTCCATATTCTTTTGGCAATAGAATTAACCACAGGATACGGTAATTTCTGCCCCACAAAATGACCAACTAGGGTGGATTTCCAAAATTTGCATCCATCTTCAAACACATCAAGTGGAGGAGCTACTGTCACACGACCATCAGTCATAGTAGGGGGAGCAAAGTGCAGATTACAGACTCAACTAATGCCAAGGGTCTTGCTACCCTCATTATCATCAACATCAGAACCCTTCAAAGCATTTAAAAAATTCAATTTGGGTCTAAGTTTTAGTTGTTCTTGTTGATGAGACCCTACCTTCACCTCATCTACTTTAGAACCCAACACATGGTTCATTTCTGGAGCAACATTAGAAGCTTGGACAGTAGAGTGTTTCTCTATACTAACATCAGAATCAGCTTGAAACTGAGCAATCCTCATCCCATGGCTATTCAACATATCTTGCAGTTCTAATCTTAATGTATGTCCAGACTTAACTTGATTGTGTTGTTCAATGTTAGAGCTAACCATTGGAACATTTTCCACAGAAGAACATAGAGACATTATGGTAGCATACAAATACTAGAGAGAACAAAATTCTAAGAAGATAAACTGAGTCCAAGAAGCAACCTAACTCATAAACAACAAGATGCAGATTAGTTCACGAAGGAAGAAGAGAATTACAGAATTACGAGGCCAATATCTCCCAGCACACTGATTGTAACAATGATCCGTTCGGTCAAGATGTAGAGTAGGTTCCGAAGAACAACATACTCAAAAATGGTAACGATCCAACGGTGAACAAAGGCGATCAAGCTACAACAAACCACTCTAAAACTAGCAAAGAAAAATGAAACTTTTTCCAAAGAACTGTGATTTAATCTTCACATATGGAAAAGGCCTTCATGTCTATGACAGCCATAAGAGAAATCATGAAGAAAATCCATTCACTATGCTGCAACTTCACCACTTCTCCATAGTTCCAGAACTAAAAATGCAGAATAGTAGAAATATTTTACAGCTTTAGTTATGATAAAAACACTAAATAGTGTTTTGAGTTGGTTAAGCTAGATAATTTTTAATCTTTGCTTGGAATCACTGTGGAGTGATGATTTTAATAACAGAATTATAAGAATGAATATGAACATGAAAATGAGTAAGAGTATGGGATCCTAAGAAAATTCCTTATGATTGGTTTGAGAATACTAGTTGAATGAGAATTAAATGAAGATGTGATGTTGGTTGTATTGTTGATAAAAATTGAATCCCTGGTGGTATAGGGGGAGCTGTGGGGACTGGACAATTACATGGAGTTGCAGCACGTGCACCTATTCTAGGTAGGTGATTCATCATCTTATTTTGTAATTATTAGTTTTCCTTAAATATTTGTGTTGTTTATTTAATTGATGTGATTATTATGAATGAGAATTATTGCTAATTCATATGAAATTACCAAAATGATTGGCTAATAAAAAAGGTTAGCTGGATGCTGGATAATTCGTGTGGAATTACCAGATTGATTGTGGCAACCAAGATGGGTTAGCCAGATTTCTTGGGTAATTAAGAGAATTACCGGGTTCATTAGTTAACAAGGAAGTTAACTGGATATGCGGTAATTCGTATGGAATTACCAGATTGATTGGCTAACAAAATAGGCTAGCCAGATGCTGGGTAATTCATATAGAATTACCGGATTGATTGCGGCAACCAAGATGGGTTAGCTGGATTTCTTGGGTAATTAAGAGAATTACCGAGTTTATTGGCTAACAAGGAAATTAACCGGATATGGGGTAATTCGTATGAAATTACCGGATTGATTGGCTAACAAAAGAGGTTAGCTGGAGGTTGGGTAATTCGTATAGAATTACCGGATTTATTGGTAACCAAGGAAGGCTAACCAAATCTGTGGGTAATTATATGAAATTACCAGAATTATTGGCAATCAAGATGAGTTAGCCGGATATTTAAGTTTTGAAGAGATTATGTCAATTAATTGATTGAAGTTAGAAGTAGTAAATTCTAAAGGTTATGAGTAAAATAATTAATATATGACTAAGATATTGAGTAAATTAATTATTGTGGTTATTGGGTATACACAATGACTTGGAGATTGGAGGGGAATTGATAGATAATTGATCACCATAGTGTTGGTGGCTAAGGATACATTACAATGATACTTAGCACCATAGTGATGGTGGCTAAGGGCATAAATTGATACTTGGCACTGTGATGAAGGTGACCAAGGTTATGTGAAGGATGCTTAGTGACCATAATGTCGATAACTAAGATTATGTGTGAACGATACTTGGCAACCGTGGTTACAATGTATATGATGTTAATAAGAAGAAAAAATGAAAGGGGTTCGGTACGAATGGAAGATTCAGATGGCATTGATTAGTTATCCGGGTTTGGATAGTTAATAGTATCAATGAGGTTTTATCGGTGCCGACATTTCTTACATTGATTAGTCGATCCCAGGCAATTGGGTGACTTATGATGTTAGTAAAGATTAATAACATCGGCATGGTTACTCCTGGTTAAGTGAAAAAGATAAGTTGATTAACTATTCCGGGTCGAGAATAGTTAATGATATCAATGGGTCACATTGGTATCGACAACCATTTTGGGTGTGATTAGTTACTCCAAGTAAGGAGACTAATGATGTCAAGCGTTCTTAACATCGATAACTTTGATGGTAAACCAGATATGAATAAGATTTGATAAACTATTTTGGGGAAGGATATCGACACGTGAATGTAATTGATTAGTCTAACCCAATATTAGGAAGACTAATGATACTAATGAGATTCATTAGTATCGGCAATTTTATGTATCAAAAGAAATTCTATGAAGATTATTACCTGTCATTGTTATTGCTTATTATTACATTTTTATATTTATGTGTACACGTTAATTTCTATTTTGAGGTCCATTAGGGTCGTGTCAGGAATGATATTGGTTTAGTTACCTTTTGCTTTTGACCATGTAATTATTTATAAATTAAGAGTCTTGTCTCCTAAAACTTGAAATGTAATATTAATCCGTAAATTTGAATGTATGACTTTAATCTAATGTTTGTAACTCTAAGTACCAATTTAACAATGCATGTTTATAGTTGAAATCGATTCTTTTACTTGAATTACATTATATGATTTTATTGAATAAGATGTGTTGTGTTGATGATGATGAGTTGGGTTAGGGTGAGATCCAGGATGATTAGATCGAGATGTGAAATAAAATTGGAAGTGTAATATAATTTTGTCGATAACTTGGGACCTCCCAGTAGAGGGGAGACTGTCGAAATTTTGATTTAACCTGTATATAAAAAAATTACCTGAAAATTTCCATTGTATCGTGGAAAAAGATGTAGGAAATCGGGGTTGTTACATGTTGTTAGTTCAAAAGGTATAGAGATGGATGAGGCTAAGGTTAAGGCTATTCAAGAATGGCCTACACTAAAATCAATAACAGAAGTTAGAAGTTTTCATGGTTTGACTAGTTTTTTAGGAGATTTGTTAAAGACTTTAGTACGATAGCCTCTCCATTAACTGAAATCATTAAGAAATCCGTAGGGTTCAAGTGGGGTGAAGAACGAGAAAGTGCTTTTAGCTTGTTAAAATCAAAGTTAATTTCGACACCATTACTATCTTTACCTGATTTTAATAAAACTTTTGAGATTGAATGTGATGCTTTAGGAATAGGTAGTGGAGCTATTCTAATGTAAGAGAAACGATTCATTGCTTATTTTAGTGAGAAACTCAATGGTGCAGCTCTTAACTATCCCACTTATGACAAATAGTTGTATGCATTAGTGAGAGCATTTGAAACTTAGCAACATTATCTATGGCCCAGAGAGTTTGTTAAACATACTGATCACCAGTCATTAAAACTATTGAAGGGTCAAGGTAAGATAAATAGGCGACATGCCAAGTGGATTGAATTTATTGAAACTTTCCCATATATGATTAAATACAAGCAAGGTCAGGAAAATATGGTTGCAGATGCTTTGTCGTGAAGTTATATTCTTCTTAATATTCTGATACTAAATTATTAGGATTTGAGTATATTAAAGATTTGTATCTTGATGATAATGCTTTTGGTTATATACATGATGAGTGCAAAGTTTCGGCTAAGGATAGGTTTTTCAGGCATGATGGAATTTTGTTTAAGAAAAATAAATTGTGTGTGCCTAATTGTACATTGCGTTAATTACTTGTAAGGGAAGCTCATGGGGTGGTTTAATGGGGCATTTTGAAATTTCTAAGACTTTGGATGTTGATACAATCCGGCAACAAAAAAACAATCAAATGCAGATTCTGACGCAAAATACACAACTATTCAGTTTCACGGCAATAGTCATAATTTCCAATCTGACCGTTGGATTGACCTGAAATTTTACGTGAAGTTTCCTGGCAAGTTTTCCTACCTGAGGTTAAACATAGGCTGTACGAATTTTTTTATTTACTTCCTTTTGACTTATGGACTTTCTATGCGACAACTTGTTTTGGGAATCTACTAGTTCTACAAGGATCTTGATGTGGACCAGCCCAGAAACACCAGCAAGGACCCATTACATGTTCCAAATGGTCCAATGACTTGGTCCAAGACAAAGACATTGAAAGAGGCATTGAATGCATTGGTTTTGAAGGTTTCAACCAAGTCAGAATTGAAATGTCCATTGGAATATCAAGAGGAGACCCTAGTACATCTTATCCATGTGCAAAAGAGGTCCAATACAACCTTATTTGGTCCATGAAGTGAGGACATCAAAGAAAACAAAAGAATCCTATTACAACTTGAAAACAACATGGGTGGCTATCTTTTCCTTTTGTTTCTTGGATTAAGGGGCTGCATAGAATGCTATAAATAAGCCTTGAATCAGTTCTGTAATATTTTACTTCATTCTTTTCTTCTCATGGCAGAACATGGATTTAATATTAGGAGCTTTATTTTATTTTGTTAGCTACAACCCAAGGCTTGTTTGGGCTTAATTAATAGTTTGTGAAAAGCTAGGATCTAAGGCTTGTTTGGATTAAGTTATGGGCTTTTCAATTTAGGGTTTTGGGTCAGTTTTGAGTGGACTTCATATAAGTCCACATAAGGGGTCCATTAGGGTTAAATTTTTCAAGAACTATTTAAACTCATGTAACCAAAATTTCGGCAGCTTTGATGATTATTACTTCCAGATTTTTCAGTTTTAACGTGTGAGAGTGATTCTTGCATTCTTCAGTTCTTGAACGAACTGAATCTGACTTATCGAAGATTAATTGGCTTCGTGGCATCATTCTACTCATTCCAATAGTGTTGGTGCCTTGGGGCAGGTTTCCATGGTGTCACACTCCTATCAGACCTATTTCGGCTTTTTGAGATCAAATCTCAATCTTGATTGTGTGAGTTGCATGATCACGTGATCACGAGGTTTGCATCAGTTGGTATCAGAGCTAGGCTCCAAAACAAGGTCATATCCTTCTGTTATTTTTGTTTTTTTTGTTCCTTTAAGTTTTTTAGTGTTTGCGTCCATCTTCTTGTTCTTCGTGTCTGCGTCATCTAAGCAAAAAAAAAAGGTTATATTTCATCTTGTTACTGTCTCTAATCATATCAGTATATTAAAAAGAAAAACAAAAGAAAAGAGAGAGGGATTAATTGAAATTTGAAGAATCATTCAATTTTTGCCGCAGAAACACAACTCTTGGAGAACCATAAGAAAACCACCTCTGAATCCATTAGGGTTTTTTTAAGTTTAGAGTTAGTATAAATAAAGGCATAACCAGACATCTAAGTCAGACAATTTAGATTAATAAAACTTTTTGTTTGCCGCGCTTTGTGTGTGTTGGTGAATACTCTCCCTTCTTTGGTTTTATAAAGAACTGAAAAATAGCTTATCGAAAAACAATTGACTTCATGGCATCATCCTTATATTTGTTGGGTGGGGGTTTCTGTTTCCAATAGTGTTGGTGCCTAGGTACAAGTTATCTTTATGTCACCCTTCTATCAAACTTGATTTACTTGGCTTTACAGGAATTGATGTCTTTGCATGTGGGTTGTGTGACCACGTGATCACGAGGTTCGTATCATTTGGTATCAGAGCTTGGCTCCAATAATCAGGTTATATATTTTTATTTCTTGTATTTTATTTTTTACCTTCCGCGTCAATTTTTCTTTGTGTTTTTGTTTCGGGTCTGATCTTGTTGAAAATCAGTTTCAGTCAGATTGTCTTCTTCCTATGTTATTCTTGATTAGTTGCGTTGAATTGAGTCTTTTGGGATTAAAAAAAAGGGGTGTCATATTATTCTTTCTTTCCAGAATTTCTTTTTATAGTAAAAAAAATAATCAGAAATCGTTATTTAGGACAAAGGGATTTGTTTGGCTTCTGTTTTGCGTCCACTTATCAAACCATATTGTAATTATGTCAAAATTGATATTCTAGTTATTTAGGGTGAAATCGCAGAATAGATCAATTTCAACACATTTGGATATCGTTTGGTTTAGGTTCCAACTTCAGGTTTTAAAGGGGTTGATTTGCGTTAGTTTCGTGTCTATATACCAAATCAATTTGGAATTAAATCAAACTTTATATTCTGGTTTTCTGGCGTGAATTCGCTTTAAATATGAAATTTCAGACCATTTGGAAGTCGGTTGGTTCAGGGTCCTTTTCTGGATCTAAAGGGGTTTGTTACGTTCGTCAATTGAAAGTCCATGTAATTTTTTGCTAATTTTCAGTCCTCAGTGTCTTCTTACTTTCTTTATTGTCATTAGCTTTCGTTTTAGGTTCTGATATAAAAAAATTTAAAGAAAGTATTACAATTTTCATGTATTCTGACAAGATATTATGGCAAAAGAAGAGGAGGATTCAAAATGAGAGGTGGTATCAAAGGGAGAGAAATAAAGAGATTAGTATTCTAAAAAAAGAAACCAAGAGTCTATGGCATATTCTAGGGGAGATGCAGCAAGAACTTGATGTGTTAACGGCATTAGTCCCCAGCAATCTTCAGAAAGAGAGGAGCAAAAACACCGCAATGACGATAGACAAAAGGGCTGCTACCTTCATCCAAAGTTGTTGGCAAGAAAAGAACTCCAAATGCTTCAAAAAAATGCTAAAACTTTTTCCTTTATCCCTGTTAATGATTCGAGGATGAATCATCTTAAAGAGAGAGGGAATGATACAATCTGGGCAATAAAAAAACAATCTGATGCGGATTTTGACGTAAAATGCACAATTATCTAGTTTCACGGCAACAGTCATAATTCTCAATCCAACTAATAGATCAGGCTGAAATTTTATGTCGAGTCTCCTGATATGTTGTCCTACCTTGGGTTAAAATTGCAGGTCAATCGGGGTTTGAGAAGGCATAGCAACACTGCTAATCAAAGGCTGTATGAATTTTGTTATTTACTTCCTTTTGACTTGTGGACTTCCTATTTGGCTAGGATTCTTTTTCTACAAGGATGTGGCAACTTGTTTTGGGAATCTTCTAGTTCTACGAGGATCTTTAATGGGCTGTATATACTTTCCAAGTGGCAAGAATTCATAAATGTTTCAGAATCCTTTTCTAGGACTTCCTATTAATCCTAGCTACAATATGGAAAGAAGACTTTATAACTAATTCTACCTTCAGATCATATTTCCTAGTCTATTTGGAACTTTTGAATGGTGACAAATCTGATTCTAGCATATTTAGGATGGTAATTTTCAGATTTTTATTATTTTTATTATTTTCTTCTTAGTCTTTAGGTTATTATTACTTATTTGGGTCAATTGTAAGTGGGCTTCATTTAAGTCCACCCAAGGGTGGTCCATTAGGGTTTATTTAATTCTAGAGTTAGTATAAACCTGCATAACCAGACATATAAGTTAGACAATTCAGATTAATAAAACTTCTTATTTGCCGCACTTTGTATGTGTGTGTTGGTGGGATAATCCCCCTTCCTTGGTCCTCTAAAGCACTGAAAACGACTTATCGAAGAACAACTGGCTTCGTGGCGTCATCCTTATACTTCTCGTTTGTCAATCAATATTCGTTGAGTGAGGGTTTTCGTTTCCAATAGTGCTGGTGCCAAGGTACAAGTTATCTTTGTGTCACACTCCTATCAAACCTGATTTACTTAGCTTTCAGGGAATTGATGTCTTTGTGTGTGGGCTGCTTGATCTCGTGATCAACAGGTTCGCATCACTAGGTGAATTAGAAAAAATGTTTCATATGTTCTCAAATAATATTGACTGAGAAATCTTTGGCCAAGGTGGAATAAGATTTGAAAAGAGTTTCAAATCTTATTCAAACGATCAATGACTATTATGAAGAGAACAAACATGATTTAACATGGCAGACATACTATATTACAAGCAACTTTTACATTACCAGAAGAAAGATCACAACCCTTCCATAAAAAAAACCTCAATAAAGAGGTGATTTTCACTATGTTGCCTTAGGTAGAATAAAAAGAGAAGACCAATACACCTGAATAGAAGAGGATGGAATTAAGAAGTTGAAGTTTACCATTAGGAAAAGGATCCTTTCTAAATAGAAAGTCCATAAATCAAAAGGAAATGAATAACAAAATTCATACAGTCTATTCTAATCTATATCGCAAGTCCTTCCTGAATTTCAATTCACTTGAAATTTTACCCAACATAAAAAAATAACTCTGGTATCTTCTGGTAAAGTTTTAGCTTGATCCAACAGTTTAATACGGAGTTATGCTCAATTGCATTGGGGCAAGTTTCTATTGTATTGCACTCCCATCATGCTTCTTTCAGCTTTCCATCATTAAATCTTTATCTTGAGTGTGGGTTGCGTGACCACATGATCATGAGGATCACATCAGTTGGTGCCAACTGATACCAACAAGATTCCAAAGTCTTAATACGTGAGAGAGATCCTTGCATTCTTTGTTTCTTGAACGAACTGAATCTAACTTATCAAAGATTAACTGGTTCTATAACGTCATTCGACTTCATTCCAATAGTGCTGGTGCCTTAGGATAAGTTTTCATTGTGTTGCACTTCTATCACACCTATTTTGGCTTTTCGAGATCAGATCTCAATTTTTATTACGGGTTGTGTGGCCATATGATCACGAGGTTCACGTCAGATTCATTAAAGGTACCAATTAGGTTACAAGATTTAAAACTAAGAGGATCTAAGAGGAATTGATTGGGCTTATTTTAGATGTTTGTGTTAACACATTGCATATATATCAGACTAGACCTTTGTGTGCTATTCGGGCTATATCTGAAGCTACTTGTGGAAATTTGCTGCAATTCTTATTGAGCTAAAAACTAAACATTAAGCTTTCCATCCGTACTTAGTAAGCCCAGTAACTCATCCAGATGAGAGAGAACAATATATTTGAAATTATGATTGAAATTTATAAGCAAACAAGGAAATTCAAAAAAAGAATTGTTTTCAATATGATTTTTGGAATCTTACAAGGCAAGGATTTTATTACATGTAGAATCTTTATTTTACAAAGATTACTTACCTTCCAGGAATATCAAATAAGTAACAGTTTTTATTTTGCAAGGATTTATGCAATAATAATCCTTATTATTCTAAGACATTAGACGGGTTTTGGGCATATTTTTCCTAACGGATTATTTTATGCTAACAAACATAACTTTTGATCTGACAGTTGTATTGGGCTAAAATTTTGATAAAAGATTCTAAATGTCTTGTTTTCTATAGACTTAAAATTGCATGGAAATCAGACATCGAGAAGGCCTTGCGATAAAAATCATAAGTCACAATGTGAAATTCACATTAGTTTTCTAGTTAATTTATGATTCTTTTTTCTATTTTATTTAGAAATATTTTGTTATTTTCCCATCCTTTTTTAGGATGTGTTTACCTATTATAAATAAGGTTATTTAACTTGTATTTAGGTTTTTTGTAGGCTTTGCTTTTAGAATAATACTTTGTGTGCTTGTGCGAGGATTGCACATGCCTATTCATTCTTTATTGAACTATCTTGAACTTATCAAAGATTAATTGTCTTTATGGCATTCTATCTTATATCTTCAGTTTTTTATTCTTTATAATCAACGAGTTGGGGATCTTTCATTCAAGAACTTTGGTGTCTTGATTCAGGTAATCATTGTGTCGTGTTTTATCTTCAATCTGATTTTAGCCTTTTGAGTTGTTTCTATCTTTTTTATGGGATCTAGGGTATTTATTAGAAATAACTACAAATAGGTTCATTTCTGAAACATTATTTGTAAGGTGATCAACCTCGATAACATTGGGTTGAGCAATGCTTCTTTTAGAGTTTTCTTGTTGAACCTTATTTTTTAAAACTTGGGCCAGATACCTAGTCTTGTTGCAGATAAAACACCTGTCATTGAACTTATTGACAATTCATTTTTCTTTCACAACAAGCTTTTTATTTTGATTTTTGTTGTGGGACTTTACCGCTTATTCCATAATATCTTCTTTTAGGAAACTAGAAGAGATGGCTCTCCTTCCCGATAATTTATTATCCTCTTTTCTCCTCAATCTTAAAATCAGATCTTCAATTCTCATTTCCTTGCATTTATGCTTTAAAATAGTTCTTGAAATCTTTCCGAGATTAGTGGTAATTTTTCAATGATTATAGCCACTTGAAAAGACTCACTTAGAGAAATACCTTCAGTGTGTGTGTGTGTGTAAAATAAATAAGATAAGTGCAAGGAACCTGAAGCAAGCCTAAAAAAAAATGCATGAGCCCAATGATGGAAGACAAGAATGCCAAGAATCAACCACTTTGAAATCTATAAATTTACTGACTATGAATGTCTTTATACCGACATCTTCAGCTTTGTAATTTTTGTCTAAAGCTTCTCATGGTGCTTTTGCACTATTTATTAAATTATACAAATCATATAGTGTATTGTCCAACTCATTCACATTGTAGTTTTTGCACATGAAGTCAATATGATTCCATTCATCCACTGTTGCTACAATCGTAGGGTCAAATTAATTTTTGAATGATTTTAGCACTTCCTCGATCAAAAACTTTACCAGTTCTAGGTGGTCAAAATAGAACAACATCTTTTGTTGTCACCTCTTAAAAGCTTAAATTCCTTTTAACATGCATCATATCATTATAAAATGTTTAAGAATATTAAGCAAAAACATGATCATATAAGAAAAATAGCATAAAATATCATAAACAAAATAATAATTCACTTGCTGAAAATATAAGTCTATAAGAGCATGCATTAAAACATTCAAATTGCATAAAAAAATAATTTTAGAAGAAAACTATAAATTTAAAACTAAGATATATAACAACCTTCTAAAATTAAAAAAGAGAACAAAATCATAAAGCTATATATATAAAAAAAACCAAACAGTTATAGGTTTTTTAACATATAGAATTAAAACTAAATCTATATATGACTTAAATTTTAAAGATGCTAAAAACCTTTTAAACATGTAATCTATATTGTTTTTTTTTCTCCATTAGATAAACTAAACAAAGTTTAATTAAAAAAAATAAAGCTTTAAGATTATTTTTCAAAGATTTAATTGTATTAGACTAACAAAAAAGGATGTTTAGTTTATTGTAACAAAAGCATTCGAAACATAAAAGATATTAAAGGAAAGCCTAAGGTTCATACAAGTTTAAATCTACAAGCATGCAAAATAAAAACTCATGGCAAACATGCTTTCAACACAAATACAATTCGAGCATGCATACTAAATATATATTCAATCTTAAAAATAATATAAATTCAAAGTTCTAGCCTACATACTGATGAGGACTAGCCCAACACCAATCTTAATCACATCAAAGATCCATTGGCGGTGGCTAAGTGGACCAATTACAAGAACTTGAGCAAAGAAACTTAAAAAGGCATTGAATGGGCTTGTTCAAAACATATGGGTCAAGATGGACATAGAAGAGTTTGGGGTGCCAAAGGAGCTTGAAGGACTGCCTCTAATTCATCTAATCCAAATACAAGAAGAGCCTAGTCCAAGTCTTAATAAGGGCTGATGTGTTCAACCCAAAAGTCAGCCTTATTTGGGCTTATTTTTCCTAATGTTACAAGGATTAAAAGTCAACACTTGTTCTCCTATTTTGTGCAAGGTAATTTGGCCAGATCTGATCCTTAATGAGAGAGGATTCTTATCATTCAAAAGAAGAAGTTTCCTAGTCTACCAAGGAAACAAATGGGCGAAAAATTTGTTTCCTAAGATAGGGAGAATTATTTAATGATTCTCTTAGTCTAGGATGGAAACTAATTATTTCAGCAACTAAAAAGGAAAGAATCATTATTTTTATCCAACTAAAACAAGGAAAAGCTAGAGGGAACACAAAAGGTTTCCAAATTAGAATTGATTTCCCTAGTCTATTTGGAACAACAACTCTTCCTAAGCATGAAAAGAAGGCTTATTCGACTATAACACCATATAATCTTTTATTTTCTTTGTTTATTACGGCAACAACTCTGAACCTTTATTTTAATTTTAATTTTGGGCTTGTTTAATTAAGGGTTTGGGTCTGATTGTAAGGAGGCCTTATACAAGTATACAGCTTGGGTCTAGGGTTTAGAAGCTTAAGTTTCGGTATTTATAGCTTTTGATGCAAACCTCGTAATCACGTGGTCATGCAACCCACACACAAAAACACCAAATTCCTAGAAAGCCAAGTAAATCAGGTTTGATAGGAGTGTGACACAAAAATAACTTATACCTAGGCACCAGAATTATTGGAAACAGAAACCCCTACTCAATGAATATTAATTCGTGAACGAGAAGTATAAGGATGACGTCATGAAGTCAGTTGTTTTTCGATAAGTCATTTTAGTACTTTAGAAAACCAAAGAAGGGAGAATATCTCACCACTCACACACAAAGTTGTGGTGAAAGATGTGTATTAATTTGAAATTTTTGTCCCCCTTACATGCTTGATTATGACTTTTTTTTTTATACTGACTGTAAACTAAAATAAACCCTAATGGACCGCCCTGATGTGAACTTATATGTGACACACTTACAGTTGACCCAAATAAGTAATAATAAACCAAAGACTTAGAAAAAATCTCCCTCTTTTATACTTGCTAATTTAGTTTCCTTCCTAGAAACCAAAATGTCATTAAATACCACCAGCCATTTTTCCTCGTGTAGCTAGGATGAATAAGGATTCTGAAACATTTATGAATCCTTGCCACACTTGAAAACTATGTTGTAGCCCATTAAAGATCCTTGTAGAACTAGGAGATTTCTAAAAACAAGCTGCCACATCTTTGTAGGAAAAGAATCATTGCGAAATAAGAAGTCCACAAGACAAAAGCAAGTAAATAACAAAACTTGTACAACCTGTTCTGACCTATATTGCAAGTCCTTTCCAAACTTCGATTCACCTGAAAGTTTATCCTAATATAGACAAATATCTTTGGAATTTTCTGGTGAAGTTTCAGCTCAATCCAACGGTTGGATTTAGAGTTATGCTCAATAGCGTAAAACTGGACGGTAGAAAAGTTTACACAAAAGTCTGAATCTGACCTTGCTTGGATCGTATCAGTCAAAATTTGAGAAAGTTGTTTGAAAGGTTAAGAAGGTATCAACTGATGTAGAACCCTGCGAAGTGCTTATCGGGGTAAAATCCATTAAGGGGTTTGCGCAAAGTGAAGGAAATTCAAGACATTCAAGGTATGTCGGCTCCTGAAACCAAAAGTGAAGTTAGAGGATTCTTAGATCGTCTAAATTACATTACCCGTTTTATCTCCTAAATGACAGCAACTTGTGAACCATTCTTCTAGCTACTTCGAAAAAAGAATCTTGGGGGCATGGAATGAAGAATGCCAAGAGGCTTTTGATAAGATTAATGGATATCTGCAAAATCCGCCTTTATTGGTTCACCTAATACCTAACAAACTATTGATTTTGTATCTGACAACAACTAAAAGAGTGATAAGATATGTACTCGGGCAATATGATGAGTCTAGCATGAAGGAAAGGGCAGTGGAAAAGCTTTATTGCACACTTATATGTGCCACAAAATGACTTCAACAGTACATGCTATATTACACCACGTGGCTAATTTCAAAGCTAGATCCTCTCAGATACATCTTTGAAAAGCCTTACTTGTCGAGTAGAATAACAAGATGGCAAGTGTTGTTGGTCGAATACGATATAGTATACATGACAAGGAAAGCCATGAAAGGAAGTGTCATTGCTGATCATTTGGCAGACAATACAATCAAAGATTATGAGCCTTTGAACTTTTATTTCCTTGATGAAGATGTGCTGATAATAGAAGAGGAAAGAGAGCTAGACTGGTGGACAATGTACTTCGACGGAGCACTAAATGTGTATGGTAACAGGGCAGAAGCAATGATAATTTCTCCTAATAAAAAGCAGTGATAAAACTACAGTTTGAATGCACCAATAATACCGCTGAATATAAAGCTTGCATGATTGGGTTAGAAGTTGTGTTAGAAATGAAAACAAAGAAATTTGACATCTATGGAGACTCAATGCTGATAATCTGCCAAGTAAAAGGGGAATGGCGGACAAAAAACGAGAAGCTAAGGTTGTATTAAGAACATTTGTCCAAACTAACAGAGGAATCGAGATAAAATTCACTCATATGGGAAGAGATAAAAACCAATTTGCCAATGCTTTGGCTACCTTATCTTCCATGGCCAAAATTGATTGTGGAAACAGAATACAACCTCTAAATATAGATATAAAAAATTCTTCGGCTTATTGCTGCTTAGTCAAAGAAGAAATGAATGGAAATCCATGGTATCATGATATCAAATGGTTTATCCAATACCAGGAGCATCCTCGGGAGGTATTTAGTACAAATATGAAAACCCTACAAAGATTAGCCTTGGACTATTATCTCGATGAAGAGATTTTGTATAAAAGGTCATGAAGGGGTTTGCACAACTTATGCTAGCAGAATATAACAGCCATACAAATACAAAGATCATGGTACTTTTAGTTGACCTTGGAAAGGGATTGTATAGAATATGTCAGGAAATGCCATAAATGCCAGATATACAGTGATAAAATAAACTCACCCCAACTCCCCCTTTCAACTTAACATCTTCATGGCCCTTTACGATGTGGGGAATCGATGTAAGCCTATCAATCCAAAAGCCAGTAACAAGCGTTGATTTATCTTAGTGGTTGTGTAGAAGCCAGCTCATATGCCTATGTAACCTAGAAGATGGTAAGGAGGTTCATTGAACGAGATTTAATCTGTCGCTATGGAACTCCTGAAAAAATAATGATTGATAATAATGCTCAAAACTTTAATAAGAGAATGATAGTAGAGCTTTGCGCAAAATGGAAGATGAAACACTCGAATTCATCCCCAGACATACCAAAGATGAACAGTTCTATGGAAGCTGCCAACAAAAACATGAAGAAGAACATTCAGATAATGGTGGTCACTTACAAGGACAAGCATGCGATGTTGCCATTTGCTCTTCATGCATATCGCACTGTAGTTAAGACGTTAATAGAAGCAACCCTGTATTCTTTAGTATATGGAATGGAAGAAGTATTGCCTTTGGAAATGGAAATCCCATCATTCAGAATATTGAAAAATCTGAGTTAGAAGAGACAAATGGGCACCCAACTACGAAGGTGATGCGAACCTCTTGAACATGCGGTCAAGCAACCCATACGCTAAGACACCAATTCTCGGAAAGCAAAGTAAATTAGGTTTCATAGGAGTGTGACACGAAGATAACTTGTACCTAGGCACCAACACTATTGGAAACGGAAACCCCCACCCAACGAATATTAATTCGTGAACGAGAAGTATAAGAATAACGCCACGAAGTCAATTGTTCTTCGATAAGTTGTTTTTTAGTTCTTTAGAGAACCAAGGAAGGGAGATTATCTCACCAACACACACACACACACACACAAAGTGCGGCAAATAAGATGTTTTATTAATCTAAATTGTCTAACTTATATGTCTGGTTATGCCTTTATTTATACTGACTCTAGACTAAAATAAACCGTATTGAACCCCTTTTGTGGATTTATATGATACTCACTTACAATTAAATTCAAATAATATAAATAAACCCTAAACTAGGAGATATGATAGGATCAGATTTGATGCCTTTTAGAAGTCCCATATAAGCTAGGAGAATCAAATCTGAGTTGCCTCCTCTTTAGTTTTCTTGTTTGCAAAGTATTCTTAGCTAACTTGAAAACTTATTTAATGATAGATTCCTACTATAATAAGGATAGAATAGTTGTTTCCATACTCCATAAGGATTCCACATTAATATGGAGTCCATACCACACATGTAAATTATGTTGTTGCCTATTAAATATCCTTGCAAGACTAGAAAACTCCTAAAACCAGCTGCCACATTCTTGTAAGAAAATAATCCTAGCCAAATAGAAAGTCCACAAGTCAAAAGGAAGTAAATAATAAAATTCATATAACCTCTATTGACCAGTATTGTGATGCCTTTCTGAACTCCGATTGCCCTGAAAGTTTAGCCCAGGGTAGGACAACATATCAGGAAACTCCACGTAAACTTTCAGCTCAATCCAATGGTCGGATTAAGAATTATGATTGTTACTGTGAAACTATACAGTTGCGCATTTTACGTTAGAATCCAAATCTGATTGTCTTTTCGTTGCTCGGATCGTATCAGAAGGCCCCTACATGGTAAATAAATAATTCTCCAGGGGAGCCCTCATGTTAACAAGGATGGATGGCGATGACTTGCTTAGGCCTATGAATTCTGACTTCGTAATGCATAATGTACTCGTTCTGCTTTGAACTAATAAAATTTGATCTCTCATTCTCAATACATCTTATGTATTTTTTTTTTTGCAAAGAATGATATCAAAATTTCTCCAAAACAATTTTTTTATGTGGTTTTTATCTAAATAATTTTGAGGAAATTAATGATATGTTAAAACGCAACCCCTAGAAGGTGGCTAAATGCCCAAAAACCAAAACAGATGACCTAACCATAAGGTTCTTATTGAGAGAAAACTATTCGGAACAAACAACAATGAAATTTTTTATACATCACAATAATTGCAAAATAAATACAAAAGACCGTTATAGCGGTAAAGTCAAAATTTATCAGTCCTAAATAGTCTTGCTTGAAATGAAAAAAGACCATCTTTGATATTCATAAAGTAAATATATCATTTGCAATCCCCTTTTGGGCCCAAAAGAATCCTTTTTTTCAAAAAGAAACCTTAACCTGGGTAACACCTCGTGCTAGGGCAAGTGAGAAATGATGTTCGAAAAGATGAAGACCACAACAAAATTGGTGGAAAAGAGATTATTAAACCTAAAGTTTTAGAAAGGACTAAAAGTGAAAAGCCCTAAACTAGGAAGAATCCAAGAAAACCTAAAAGAGGGCTGCAAGAAAGCCCAAAGCAAACATTCCCCGTACTTAGAGACAAATTAGGTTCTGTTACTTAGAGTCGATACTGAAAGTTTCATCTTAAAAAAAACCCTAAGATGAAGCCTCTAGCACCTTCAAATAATTGGTTATCCACCAAAGTAGAACTTGGAGTTGCATCTTTTAGGTAAACATGGAATGAGTAGCGTAGTTGTATGTTTTCTTTTACAAAGATGATAAAATAAGAAAAAAGAACTAATGATGTTAAAGATGGGTAGGAAACCCTGATTTTCCCTTTAAATCAAGTTTTGATATGGGCAATGGATCATATGCCAACCATTTGATTTTGATGACATTGAGAATTCTTGTTTGGTACAAAGGAAACATTTTTTTGGATTATGATGATGTTTCCTATCCAATTTTGAAAAGACAAAACTTGCCAATAAAATATGGTGGTCATATGATGTTTGTTCCACAAAGATAGCTAGTGAGTGGTTGATGGTAATCCCAAGTTAAAAATCCTTTAAACGTCGTTTGAATTTCTAAACTCTTTTCTTTCTTGACCATGCAACCCAGCCTTCATTTTGCACCTAAAATGACCTTTCTATTCAAGCAAGTGGGATAGACGAATAAATGGCGCGCTTAAAGAATCAGTTGTGAAAATGATAATGAAATAAAAAAAAAACCTTTCGTCTTTTGTTCACATTGAGAGAATCCAAACACAAGACTTCAAATGAGTACTTGACCATTCTCAAAGTAGGTCATCTCCTACACCAAGCACCGTGATAAAATAATTTTGACACAACATTAATGAATCTCGGATTTTTGAAAAGACAAGGTAAATCTTGCAAGATATTTGTTAGGAAAATCACCATAAACCCCTCAAACCGCGTGTTAGAAATGTTAAAAGCTCACAACATTGTCACAAGACAGAGAATTTCCAAGGCGTTCCCAATTCGGGATGATATTCGTCGTAGCCACACAAAAAAGGCTACACAAGGCAAACTCGATGCTCTAGTAACTCGCATGGACCTACTCAGGTGAAATGGAAAGAAAAGCCAACCATAACGACCATCCTAAAAATCACAAATCTCAACGAAGATTGTGAAGAAAAGGAAAGGGGGCTTGTATTTCAAAAAACAATTTGCATTGCATATGATCTAACCTCAAGATTAAAATATTGTTTGACTTTCAAGAAGAAGAATAATGGAATTTATGAGCAGAAGACAAGAGGCTCCAAAAACTGGTAATTTTTGTTAACAATATACCCGAAAAGAGTACTTTGCTTTTTGTTCTTTGAAAAAAATGAAAGGATTTGATCCTAGTACTAAGTTGAAAAGGGTCAGGTCACCCATAATAATAGACCAGATTTTGAATTTTAAAAAGGGCAGGTCGCCCATGAAAATAGACTATCTTCTGAAAAAAAGGCAGGTTATCCCATTAAAATAGACCAGTTTTTGAATTTTAAAAAAGGACTAGTCGCCCATGAAAACAGACCATGATCTGAAAAGCAGCAGGTGGCTCATGAAAATAATTTAATTTCAGAAAAGGTAAGGCGCCTGTGAAAATAGATCATCTTCTGAAAAAGGGGCAGGTCGCCCATGAAAATAGACTAATTTTTAATTTCAGAAATGGCAGGTCACCTGTGAAAATAGACCATCTTCTGAAAAGGGGCAGGTCGCCCATGAAAATAGACCATCTTCTAAAAAGAGGTAGGTCATCTATAAAAATAGACCAGTTTTTGAATTTTAGAAAGGGCAGGTCACCCACGAAAATAGATTATCTTTTGAAAGGCTAGGTCACCCATGAAAATAGACCCGTTTTTGAATTTCAAAAAAGGCAGGTGACAATCTTCTAAAAAGGGGCAGGTCGCCCATGAAAATAATCCAGTTTTTAAATTTCAAAAAGTGTAGGTCGCCAATGAAAGTAGACCGTCTTAAAAAAAAAAGGGAGGTCGCCCATGAAAATATATCAGTTTTTGAAAATTCAGAAATGGTTGTTCGCCCTTAAAAGTAGGTTAGTTTTTTAATTTTAGAAAGGGTATGTCACCCACCTTTTTGTCAAGTAGACACTTTTTTTTACAAGCTCACTGTGCAAAAACTTTAATTTTTGCTTTTTCAGCATTATAAAGAAATTAAAATGCATGTGTTGCTACCCATTTTATAATAAAAAATAAAAATAAAAATAATATATATATATATATATAAGATAAGTGCAAGGAACCTGAAGCAAGCCTAAAAAGAAATGCATGGGCCCAATGATAAAAGACAAGAATGCCAAGTGAAGTTGATAGGCCAAAGTAGCAATCAAAGGTTTTAATTGACAATGCCTATTAGTAAAAATATTTGTTTTTAGAGTTTAAAGACTCAATTAGAATTTTCAAAAGTTTAATTATTTAATTGAGGGTTTAATTGCAAGGGAAATCAACTTTTAGAAGTCAAATTTGAGGTCAATTGAAACAATTGAAGTTTAAGGACTCAATTAGAAGCTTGGAAAGTTTAAATTATCAAAATCAGGAGCTTAATTGCATAAAATTCAAAGTATGGTGAGCAAATAGGGGTTTAATTGAACTTTATGTGTATAAGAATCAATTTGCAAAACGCGCGCAACTTCAGGGACTGGAATCAAGAAAATTAGGGGTCAAATAAAAAAATTAAAAGCTTAATGGTCATTTAGAGGTGTAATTGAACAAGTCAGAAACCAAGGATCAACTTGTAAAAGGTGCTCAAAATTGGGGGTGACGAATGAAGTTGTTAGGGATGTAATTGCATGAAATTAGAAAGAAAAAGGGGAATTAAGGATAAAATAAAACAAAATCAGAAGATAAGGGATCGAATGTGGGTGGGCACTTGCAAATGAAATCATCCAAAGCCACAGTTTCAGACATTATATTGTTTGGGCCGACACTTTTAAATATTTGAATGTGGACTACAGACCTCCAAATCAAGAAAGAGTGGGTCTGATCAAAAGGCATATGCTTCTACCAAGTCCAGGTGGTCTCAGGCGATGTTCACATCAGAAATACTCCAACAAGGTCTTGAAAGTAGTTAACCCAGTCAGTCGTGACAAGAACACTCATTTGTAGAAGAACGTTCAGCCTTTTCATTTGCTCCCACTTAGAAGCCTCCAGAAGGATTACATCAAGGGGTTTAAAACCTTTTTCTCTGGATCCGAGGGCAGAAAACACCTCACATTGGTCCCCAAGCACCCTACAAAACCACCTACACCCAAAACCAGCAGCTCCATGGCAAAACCAGTAGGTTTTAGTCTATTGGAACCCTAGTCAACCCATCTAGAAGACATAAATCTGCCTATAAAAGAAGGGGATGAAGAACAGAAGAAGAAGAGGAGAAAATAGAGAAAAACAGAGGGAAAGAAGGGAAAGAAAAGAAGAAGAAAAAAACTTAGGCTAAGGAGCAAGGGTCTTATCTAGAAAGTTTTTGAAGCTTCAGCTCTGGTCTAGGGAGGTCTGAAAACAAGAAGAAAGGCAGGCAAAACCAAGAATCCATTCAGATTCAGATTTTCAAAGCTAAGAAGGTATAAATATTCAAACCTTGAAAGTGGAGTTCATGAGGCCGCCTAGATCCTTTTTTTTTTATTCAATACGAAGTCTTGGATGCCTTGAAATGCTCTTGATTGTTTTTCTACCATTTTATTGCATGAAACTTTAGTTTAATGGATGTCAAAGGTGGTAGGGGCACTTTCTGTTAATGAAAGGATAGCCCCTGCTTCTAAGTAGCTGGTATGAGCTTTTGATGTGAAAATGGTCAGATTTTAAAGCTCATTCTGTTAAAGAATGGTTGTTGTTTTGAGGTGGTAGCTTTTAGGATTGAAAATCAATGCATTTTTTTAGTTTTTGTGTTGTTGTTTCTTTGGCCATAATCATGTTCCTCACCAATAGTATGGTATGTGGTGATAAGAAGGACACGCTTTAGAGGCCAAAAAAGGCCATTTTGGGTGCATTTTGCCTCTAAGGTTTATGAGTAGCCTTTTCTAGGTTGTAAGGAGAATCATCCTTTGAATCTTGCCTTAGATTCTAGTTTCAGGGCTTGTTTGGTTTAATTTGTGGTTCAAATAGGTTCGCATATCATCTTTGATAAGTAATCTAGGAGTTTTTCACATTAATAATAGGTTTTAATCTATTTAAATCCTAGGGTTTTAGTTTCAGACTGAGACCTATTTTAGCAAAATTGCATGATTTTGTTGATCATTAAAACAAATGAACCCTTGATTCTTGACCTGTGGAGGATTACAAATAGAAACATCCATTACTTTGTTTGAAATCTGCTCTGGATTGAGAATTATGTTTTGTGAGAAGATGAAGAACATTCATCTATTTTGTTTGATCTTTTCTGTTTTAATCTCTTAATTTTCAATGAAAACTGAGTCGCTACCGACACATGAATTCGTCAGCGAATACAATCATTGTTGACTCAGAAATCATCAACGAAAACTGAGTTGCTGTTAACCCATAAATCATCAACGAAAACTATGTTGCTACCAATTCAAAAATCGTTAGTGACAGTTGAGTCGTTTCTGGTTTTATTTTTTCCCTAGGCTAAGCATAAGGTCTACGCTAAGTTTTTCCCTTTTATAACATACTCCAACCTAGTTGGACATAGACCGTTACCAAATCACATCTAATTTATCACAAGATTATCAAACAATACACAACCAAGTTTCAACATGTATATTTTACAAAGTTTCTCTTCACCATCACTTTAAGACCAAAACCTAATGTTGCTACAATCATATATTCTATGTTTTCAATTCCATCATGAAAAATTCATCAACACAAATTAATAGTCAATTCACATTACACAAGGGCTCCATTTCCATCCCATGTCTTCTTTTTCTAAAGGTGTTCATCATGCAAGGTTTCCTTCATGGTTTCCTCCTATTTCCTTTGGTCGGACATTGATGACCCATTCCTCCTAATTTACACATGCAATTCATTATTTTTATCACAAGTATATTCACAACAACATGCTACAACCATACCTTCATTCACTTGGTTCACAACCATGCAAATTCATCAATCACATAACAAAAGCAAAGCATTAACATCAATATGAATTCTGTTTTCAGCTCAAGTATATTCTTAGGAGTTTAACAAGATCACAATCCATGCATTTCATCATTTCATTTCACATTCCATACAAGTTCATCAATCATATATGAAAAGTCAAGACATTAACATCAACATGAATTATGTTTCAGCTCAAGTATGTTCCTATGAGTTTAACAAGATCACAATCCATGCATCCTTTCAACATGGTCGATCCTCCCTTAGGTTCATACACTCAAAATCATTCATATTCATTCATATTTCTTTGTAAAGGGTCTGCACATATCTTTCCTCCCTTATTCTACTTAGATCTTTTCATTTAGTTGTTGATTCTTGAGTTAAAGTGTAAGAACCCTAATCTCCCATTTTAAGTTCCCCCCCTCTCCTTTGTCCGAACCATGAGGTAACACCCAGCCAAGGAGATGATACTACTCTTACCTCATGTTTTTAACAACTCTAGGAAAGGTTTTGGTGATTTGTTCTTCTCTTCCTCTTGGTTTTCTTCCATTCTTCTCCTGTTGCACCAGCCAGCCTTCTATGCTCCTTCTTCTTCCATGGTTTCGGTCATCACCCTTTCTCTCAACTCTTCTTTCACTCAAACACTCAATAAAGGCAACATGTAGCTGGGTTTAGGTAGGTATTCTTCTTGGGAAAGGGTGGTTGTTGCTGCAGCTAAGGCTGCTGGTTTTGAGGGAGAGGCTGCATTTATATTCTTTTAAATGAGATGGGGTGTTTGGGTGCTAGTAATTATTGTTCTTATCCCTCTCTTGGGTTATCTTAGGGTTGGTTTCCTCCCCCCACAATTCCCACCTAGGGTAGGCCGGTTTCCCCTCCTACAATTTCCCTTAGAGCAGCAGGTCTTTTCCCCTAATTTCTTCCTAGCATAGGCTGGCCTAATACTATTTTAGGTTTTACAAGTTAAGATTCCACAAAACACATGAAAAAATCACATAGCAAGGCTAGCTGAAACTGATACAAAATGTGCAGCCTTGTTGTCGAAACTTCATGACCCAAATAAGAGTTGATCGAGCCCCTCTTGCACATATATTAAATGTATTAAGGCCTCGTCTTGATGCTCCAAAAGACCCCAAGTTCATCCTTGGTTGACACTTGCACAACCAATCTATTCAATGTCTTTATTTTGGACCTTCTGATGGGCTCACTTGAAACGTATAATGAGTTTTTGGTGTTTGCATGCTAATCCACATCATAAAGTGTAACATTTCCATTCTGGGGGGCTATTTTTCATATTGTTGTTTCATAACTCCCCAAATTCATCAATCATTTTGTTATGCATAGCAATTCTTGATGTGTTGAAAATCATGAAATCGTAATTTAGTTTTTATAGGTAAAAGTTGATAAGAGGATAAATAATTATATTTAAAAAAACAAAGGAAAAAAGAAACACAATTATCAATATCAGAATGTAAGAATGGTACCTAATTAAAGACACATTAATTCGATATTCAGAGTTTGAAATTTCAAGGACCATCTGAGTTGAAATTTTACGAGATTAGTAAAGACTCGAGAGCTTGGAATGCGTTTATAAATATGAAATATACCATCAATTAATTTATTATTCCAATTATATAGAGTAGAAAGGTTATAACAGCAGCAATGTTACGGGGGCAGGCTCAGCATCTTCTGGTATATCTGGATATCAAACTCAAGATATGGGGATGAATCAAGTTGTGGGCCCGAGTAATCTCAGTCCTACACGTCAGCATTCATTCCATGGTGACATGATTAATCCATTCCGCAAGTGCATGCCTCAAGTTATAACATGGCATATCCTTATGGAAGTCCCGCTCCTCCATCACCATGTACACATGCAAATGCATGTCAAATAACACAGTTGGATTCTTTCTACATTTTCAGTGATGAAAATGTCAATGGATGCTCTATCGTGTAGTCAGTATGGGGAGTGATTTTGTACGAATGGTGATGGAGAGTGCATGATGGCTTGTAGAAAGATACATAAAATGTAGGATAATTAATACATATTGCTAGGGGAGACATTAGAATATATATGACGATAAGAAAAACATTTTGCATGGTATGGTTTTATAGCAAGTTAGTATATCCCAATTAAGAAATTGAATTGTGCAACTTTTCCCCGAAGAAGTTTATTAGTGTTTTAATATATGAATTTGGTTTCGTGTAGTGTTATTAAACTTGATTTAGCTCCTATAAGTTAACTCCTAGTTTAAGTTTGATTTCAATCAAACGAGGTGAAATTTAACTCAATTAAACCTAGTCAATCAAACAATTAATTAGCGACCAGATCAAAATCCAGGTAAAATTTAGTTCAATTTTTTTATTTTTTTTTAAACAATTTCATTTTCAATTAACCTAGATGAACTTAGCTGACTTATCTAATTGTTGACCTGAATCTTGGGCCGGTTCATGGGCTGCCGACTTAGATTTTATACATGGCTTGGTATTTATTTAGTTAACTCCGGAGTCGGAGAAATTTTGCATGTTCTTCCAGGAGAATGTAGTACCTTCTTGTGCATGCTCATAGTCAGGAAAGTCTTCCATCCTTCACTTATCATTTACCTTGTAGAATCCTTGATGAATATAATTTGACTAGCCTTTTTTTTTTCATACTCTTAACCATACATCATGTAACTGTATTCCTTTTAAAAGCATAAGAGTTTAACTTGACTTACTTTATTCAGTACTTATGAGTTAAAGGAATATAAAATTTCGTTCAAGAGCACAATCTAAAGTATCTTTCAGCTTTTTCACTGTAGCTAACGTTAACTTCTCATGTACAAGGGCTTTGCACAAATATCCCAATTCACTGGTTGCATAATCACTCATAAGTCCGTGGTGCTCACAAGAAGGGAAGTTTATTTATTTTGTAACTTGATAGCAGCTTTCATTATATATTATACAGCTAGATTATTTTCAGCGCTTCAATGTGGATCATATATAAAAAAAATTAATGTAAAAAAATATTTAGACATTGCTAATTGTTTTTTAAACTGTGTAGGAATTGATTTGATGTGGCTTGATCATCTTGATAAATTTAAAGGCAACTTAGATAACCGGTAAAAATATAGTCTGGGTCAAAGTAAATATTTAAGATAAGATTTTTTAATAAACAATAAGACAACAATATATTGAATCGATTCGGGTCAACCCGGGTTAACCTGCCCATACACATACCAAGTCATGAGATCATGATAACCCTATAAAAAGCAAATCAAAACAAATTACGAAACTCAATTTTCAATAAACACAATGTTGAAAGATGAAACTGAAAAAAAAACAAATTAAAAAAAAGAAAAAAAAATAATTCGAGTCAACTTGTCAAACTTACGATCCAAGTCATGAGACTAGGATAGTCTAATAGAGATCAAATTGAAACAAATTATGAAATTCAATTCTCAATCAACTCAATTTTGAAAAATGAAATTAAAAAAAAAATCGATTAAAAATGAACAAAAAAATAACTCAATTCAACCAATGGTAATCCGCTAAATCTATGACTTGGGTCATGAGAAGAAAATAACCTCATAAAAGACAAATCAAAACAAATCACGAAGTCTATTTTCCAATCAACCTAATGTTGAGGGATATAACTAAGAAAAAAAAAGTCAATTGAAAAAATGAAAAAAAAATCGAGTCAACCGAGTTAACCTATTAAACTTGCAGTTTGGGTCATGAATCTGAGATAATCTCATAAAACAATTAATTAAAAAAATATATAGCTCATTCCTCAATAAACCTAATATTAAATGATGAAATTAAAATTTTAAAAAATATATAAATTAAAAAAAACACTATTAAAATAAATAATATAATGTATGGAGGGGTATATTATAGACCCCTCCCCCTTTAGTTTTTTGTTAATACTTTATTTTACTATTGTTTATTTTGCTCCCTCCTAAAACTTGAAATGGACAACATTGTTCAACAAACCATGCCTTTTTTATTTTTATTTTGATGTTTTACTCTATTTATTTTCAACTTTATCATTTCTTGTGATATTTATGATATTTTATATTTTCTTTTTTTTTTTGCATATTTCTGTAAACTAAAATACAAACATGGCATACCCTAATTAACATTATGATGAAGTTTCTAGTAGGTATGAATGAAAATGTTGAATATGTAAAGAATTGGTAACTTTTGAATTGAATATCTTTAAAATTAAGACAGTAATTTAAACTTCGATGACAAGTTCTCTCTAATCTAAAAAAATTGATGTATAAAATTTTCCTCCAATATATAGGTATAACTTTTGATATAATGCTTTGATCATTTTAAAATTTTCAAAGATTTTAAAAACGTTAAAATTTCATAACCATCTTAGATCAAACCTTCAAATTAGACCTAGATATTACAATTTAGAATGTATATTTTCTTAGTTAATTAGGATTATTTTCCCTGTTTAGTTTAGAACTCAATATTTTTTCAGAACATTTTTCTTAGTATATAATCAGCCTAGAAAATTTGTGATATTGATTTTTTTATTAAAGAAAATATTGAGTAATAAAATTTCAAAATAGAACTTTTGTGTGGTGACTTTATTCTGCAGGATTTTGTGTTAATTTTGCTTGTTGTCTTGACAATAATATAAAATGCTCAGTAGTTTTCATGTTTCTTTGCATGAAGATGAAAAGGCAGCATGAGAGAAGGCAGAATTCAATCCCACAATCATCGGCAATCCGAGTTTTTAAGATTCTAAAGCAACTACTTTGTGTGATTAAAAGAGGAGCGTTTGTTTGTGGGCCTACGAGCTTGCAGAAACCAGTGAAATAAAGTTCAAAAAACACGAAAAGCAGAAGCATGTTAATAATAGTAGTTCCACTTTCAGAAGCTTGCAAGGCAGAGAAACCAAAAAGAAGACAGGAGCAAAAACTAGTGGGATCGAATTGACATGAAAAGACAGGAAGCTGCAACCATGCTGGACCATCCTTTCGAAAGTGATTCTTAATCTTAAAGGGAACCTCTGATATAGCACGAATGGGTCTCTAATAAAATATACAGACTGATTATTTTGATGAGAAAGTTTTTGTTCTTCCTTTCTTTTTTGTTTATAGGAAAAGTCCAATTCATTTTGACCAAAAGAAAATATAAAAAGTCCTATTTTAGACACTCATGCACAGTTCAAAGAATAAATAAATAAAAAAAAACACTCGTGCTAATTCTGAGATCATAAAAAAATAAAAGAAAATATATCTTGTTTCTTTGCATCAGATATGTACAATTTGAAACCTATAACTACAGAATAGAGACAACCAAATACTCTATTGCAAGACAGAGAACAGTCCCATAAAACTTACACCCAAGTTGATGCCTTTGAGGTGCGCTGGTTTATTCCAAGAATAATCACAATTACAGTCACATCATCATGGTATTTTCTCCTCCTACCTGCTGGAATATTCATCAATTCTTCCATGCTGAAACCTGCAATAGCAATGCTAAATTGTTGAGGAATTTATAACGAATAAATTGGAAAAAGAAGGACATATGTGGTATCAAGGAATTTACCTGCACAATCAGCAGCTCTCCCTACAAGCTGCTCTAGTAGAAACTTTGCTGGATCACCATTGGGGTTGCTCATGATGTAAGAATGCACAAGCTTTACTGCCTCATCATTACTGAAGAAATCAAACAAACCATCGCTGCCAACGATAACAAAGTGATCTGATTTTGATATCCTATGCACATTCAGCGATGGTTCAGTAGAAATGTATGGAGGGCTTATGAGGTTATGAACTCGAAGAATACCCATCAATGCATCGTTTAGGTTTTTCTGCATGAAAAAGAAAAGGCAAACATTACAAATAGAGTAAGAATTTCAGGTACATGTACAATGGTTCTTTTGGAATGTCATTGCTAACTTGATTATGGAGATAAATTGAATGAATATTTTACAAACCTTTTTTAAGTATCCAACTCCCAAGGCTCGAGTGACCTTCAGTTTTCCCTTAACTTTTCCACCTGCAATCACTGCTGGGTCATCGGGATGATCAGACAACACTCTACTTCTTTCAAGTTCATTATCTACAGTGTGAGAATCAGTGAGCTGGATAGGTTTTATTCGCCCAAAGCCCTTCATATTGCTGCCCTCATCGTATGTTGCCAATACAGCTCTGCTATCACCCAGATTAAGTGTATACAAATCCATCCCGTGAAGAAGGCCGACCAAGACACATGAACCAACAGATACTAAATCAGGGCGATCCTCCATTTCCTGCTCTACCATGTACAAGAAATCATTCTCAGCCTGACTAAGGGCACGCTGAAGGCTATCTAGCATCCCCTGTCTAAATGAATCAGATGAATCATGAACTAGAGCATTATTAATGGACTTTTTTATACTTGAATTGTTCTTATCAAAAGTTCCTGTCGGTGGTTTCTCTACATGACTATTATTAGCTCCCTTGAAAGCATGTTGAAAGGGACCCTGCGGATAGAAAACATTCGAAGCTCCGGTAACATCCTGCTTCAAGTCACAATCTAATAATCTAGTCTGATGTATGATGTTCTCATATAATGTCCCAGCCAGAAAATCAGCTGCATCTCTTCCATTGAAGCCATCATAGATTGCGCAAAAGAGCCAGCCATTTTCTTCAGAACAGACAGCTTGAACCCTGTCTTCACCAGCAGCTCCACCTGCCACTTGAACTTCCATTGCATTAAGAAAACCTTCATTTCTAGAAGGAGCACTCATGGATCTAAATGAACAAGAATCATATTCAGGTGGACTTGGGGTGGGTGGACTACAACTTAGGTTTGACATACTGCTTTGAAGAGAAGATGATAATACATCCAACCTTGAAAGAGTTGGTGATGAAGGAATCCTACGAAACGAATTAGGGGAATCCCAGCTGGGAAGTATTTCTGCCCCTATTACACCATTGCAGATATTTGTGTTGGCCAATGTGGCATTCGCACTTAAGGCAGCACCAGACAAGCGAGAGAAGCTGCTATTCTTAGGGATTTTTCCAGGAAGACTTTCAAATCCACTAGGAACCATGCAAGAGCAACCGTTATGGGCATTGCATTCATAACCAAAACTGATCTTGAATTCTCCTTCAGGATTAACTGTATTTTCTCCTAGCATTATTTTTCAATGAAATAAGGAAAGCACCTGCAATTAATCTCTCAATATAGAACATCAAGATGTAAAATTTTACAAATTAATCAAAATTAATAGATTAACACACGCATGCTAATGACTATAACACATGATAAATCATAAATAAGAATCAGCCACCGGATACTAGAGATCCTTAGAACACCTTGGGTTCAAAACTTATAATAGGGACGAGAGGTCCTTTCAGAAAGCTATGTAAATCTTAAAAGAACACCTTGGGTCCATTTGCTCATCAAGAGATTGTCAGAATCGATCAAGTTTCACCCCCCATGTTAGAATTGTCTCCCAAAGAAGATGATTGCAAGGTAATATCAGGCAACTTGAAAAGGGATCCTAGAGATGCAGATGGAGGAGGGCTTTAGCCTTTAAAAACCTAAAAGCACTTAGAAATAGCTTATACACATCCAAATTTCAACCCTATTTTATGCAACTGTAAACCCCATTCAATAGCTATTTCTTAGATTTTAAGCATCTAAGTTCAATAAGCATGAGAAGATCCAATAAAAATATATCATGTCTATCAAGAAATTCTGAATTTGTTCAGTAATCATGATCCATATTTATATTTGGCCATTCCATGGATTTCATATTCCTCTAAAGATTTATTGTCTATATTGAATTAACTTCTGAAGTTGGCTGACAAGAAAGCACCATTAAAGACTAGATAGATGATTACTTCAACAAAGAAAAAGCCAAAATCTCCTAATCAAGAAACAGACACCAAATTAAACAAGAAAACAAGAAAAACATTCAAGTATTCAAGAAAACACCGATGGTATCAAAACAGTAAGCCAAATCCATACAGTAATCAAAATTCAAATGAAAAACAGAACATAAAGAGCTAAAAAATGAATTCCCACCTCAGTAGTTTGGCCCAAAACAAGGGACCAGACAGAGAATGTAAGCTTGTTGTGTCTCTTAAGTGAAAAGGTGTGGATAAAAGGGCAAGAAGTACTAATAATAGGCAAGGCAAGACATCTAAGAGAGAAAGATATAGAAGGAAAGATTATATTTTAGGTGGTGGAGAATATATATATATATATATATATATATATATAAAGGAAAACAAGAGGAACTTTCTTTTCTTTTGCTTGGTTCACGTTAACCAGTAATCCCCTTTTTTGAGTTCTATTTGAACTCTCTTCTCGGCTCTCGACCTCTCGCTATCTCCTCCGAACTCCAAGCTCCAAACTATATTTTAGTCCCTAAGATTTTCAAAATATTCAACTTAGATTCCTACAGTTTACTTTAACTTTTTCCGATTTCAACTCTTTTGTTTCCAAAAGTTTCAGCCCCAATTTTTTCTCTCACTTTTCATGTTTTTCTTTTATCCTTTTTCTTCTAGGCCATCATACATATGATAATATCCAATAAAAAAAACTTAAAATTTTCAAAAGAAAAAATCACTTTGGCCCTCCCAAAATTTAAATGCAAGTTCACTTTCTCTTCGTAGTTTTAGAAATTATATTTTATATCATAGTATTTATATAGTTGATAATCCTTTATATATTGAGTCAAAATTTAATAAAAAAACAACTTTACATGTAAAGTGTAATTTCTAAAATTATAAAGTAAAAATGAAATTTGGTTCAAATCTTTGAAAGAATAAGAGTAATTTTTCATTTACAAAAATTAATTTTAAAAGTGTTCCTTGCCCGTAATTAGCTTTATTGAGCCATTAAAGTATTTGTGGAAAAATGAAAATTCTTAGAAACATCAATTCTTGCATTAGAGTTGATCCCAAAATTTAAGGGTCTAAGTTGATTAGCATGGAGTCTATAGGGATGAAAATTTAGTAATACCCTTCTGTGCATTTCCTTTAAATGAATAATGGTATTGAAGTTAGTGTGTTGTGTTGTTGATTATAATTAAATATATTCTTTTTATTTGTAATTGATATGTTGGGTGAATTTACGTGTATTTTAACTAAATTTTCAGGTTTTTATGCTCGTGCTAACAGAAATTTCTTACACAAGAATAGGATAAATTACTGGTTTTTTACACTATGCGACATGATCACAAAAAAATATAGCTAGTGAGATTCAAACCCTAAACTTAATCTTAAGCTCAAGACCTTTACCATTAGTCCAACCTCTGCTAGGTTGACTTCAAACCTTTAAATTGGTACTTGTCTTGAATTAAATGTAAAAAAAATTAATTTAAAATTAATCTAATTTAAATTGATACGTTAATTTTTAACTTGATTAAAATTTAAGTTTTTTTTATTCGAGCACAAGATTAGAATATCTCCTTTGAAGTAACCACAAATGATAGACATATCTTTGTGGGGTTTTTTTTATGTTTTTTTAAGAAAGAAAGAAAATAACTTTTTATGTGGGAGTTCATTATAAAACTAACAGTAATATTAAGGAGTTGATTTGGTTATTATGAAGGTATACTTCAATTTTTTTAATTTAAAATTTGAAACCAAGACCACCATGCTGACACGGGAGGGTGTTATTAAAGATTGTTTTAAACCAAAAAAGAGATATGGTAGGGACTGGGCACAGGAGAAGATGACCCATCAATAGACCAGAGCCCCAAATTGGATGTTCTAGTCATAGTTTTGAAACCCGGCCCGGCCCGGCAGGTCGACCCGGAACCCGGCCGACCCGGACCTGGAGCCAGGCCGGGTTTAAGTAAAAAACAGTCAGGGATTTGACCCGGTGAAACCCGGTCGACCCGGCGGGTCGACCCGGAACCCGGTCGACTCGGGTAAACCCGACTGAGACCGGGCCTTATTTTTTTTTTTGCAACTGTCTTGCTCTTCATCTTCTCGTGGCTACTGCTATAAACTTCTTGTTACTTGGAGAAGTAGCTGGGGTGAACGCGTGAAGACCAGGTGGTGTAACTCGCTTGACGATCACTAACTCATCGACCCAGCTCGGCCACCCTCCGTGTTCGACCACCTTAACTCAGTTCGTCCCATCACGAGTCAAGAATAAATAGATGTTTGTGCTGAGTTCCTCCACTTCACCGCTCCATCCTCTCTCTCCATAAGAAGTGACAACTGTGTTTACGCCAGAAGGAGAGACTGCAAAGCTAAAATCAGCAATTTCATGTGGGGTGAGTCTCCGAGTCACCCCGGTTGCGTACACTGCAGCTCAACTTGTCCTTGGCTCGCCTGGATTTTCATGTGTTGACAAGTATACTAATCTCCACTCACAGTTAAAAACATGAAAACCCAGGCGAGGCAAGGACCGTTTTGGGTTACCTTTCTTTCTTTACCAAATAATCTCTACTCACAATGCAAAATTCCACCTTTTCCATTCAATAAAGGAACTTGTACAGGTTTAGGAATTTCAAGAGCTGACCTTAATCGGGAGGATCATCTCTTCCTTCTAGCTCTATCTGTGACTTATGGATTTGGGGATGGTTGATCTAGTGGGCATCCCTGGAAGTGAAGAGATTGAGGAGAAGGCTTACTTTATTGGGATTTTTTTTTTTTGGGTTGACCCGGGTTAACCCGGGTCAACCCATCTGACCAGTGACCCGATCATTAGACCGGGTCGACTACCGGGTTGGGTTTAAAAACTATGGTTCTAGGTATATGTGCGGACCACAAAGGTGCATGTAGTCCACAGTTGCTGCATTCTTGACTACACACGTGTGTTCCTATAAAGACAGTGAATTTTGAACCACAGGACCAAGCATTTATGGATTGTGATATTCCAGTGTTTGCTTGTCATGAATTGTTGCCCTCTTTATTTTCCATGCATTTGGCGTCTGGTCAGGTCATCCAGACTGGATATTTAAACGGCACTGGATAAGTACTTCTTCATGCTGGTCAGTGGAACACATCAACCATGCGTATCAGGAGCAACCAGTGCTTATTCGTCTGACAGCAGAGGTCATGCGAAATATGAAGGGTAGAACCAATGGTTGTTGTTTTCTTAGTGATCAAGCTGGTGAAGACAGGGACCATCTTTTCTTTACATGTCCTTATTCTAAGGCTATTTTAACAGATTTTACTTAGAAATGTGACCATAATAGATCATTTGGATGCTGAACAATTGAGTTTGACAACAATGAGAAGACAGACAGCACCATTGAAAACTTTTTACAAAAGATCACATAATAAGACACAGATTTAGGGGGTGGAAAGCACAGTTGTTTGAAACATATATATATAGAGAAGAAATGTTTTCAATCAGCTTTAGCCAGAATCTACCAGGCAAATCGAGTCCCAGAGCCAAGACAACAATTGTTGAATCAGCTCTGGCTGCTAAACTATACGTCAACTTTGCCAAATGCTAAATTATTTGTTGTTGAAGAGCTCTAAAATCTCAAACTAATATTGAATAAATATATAAAAAAAAATAAACAAATCATATAAGAGTATATATGTTTCAACAACTTAGATCTACTTTATATACGAGACAATGATAAATTTATTAAAAAATAAAAATAAATTATAAGATGTTGTATAAAATTATTTTCTCATTTAACTCATTTTTTTCTCTTTTTCTAGCCATCAAAATATAGAAAATAAACCATCTAGGTGGTGGCCCAGTGGTAAGAGCTTGGGACTAAGAGGTTTGCTCCCTCTGTGGTCTCAGTTTCGAGCCCTGTGGTTGCTCATATGATGGCCACTGGAGGCTTACATGGTCGTTAACTTCAGGGCCCGTGGGATTAGTCGAGATGCACGCAAACTGGCCCGAACACCCACGTTAAACTAAAAAATAAAATAAAAAATATAAATATACAAAAACATGAAGAAATCATAAAACCCAAATTCACTTGCGGTGATAAACCATGCAGATGACATTTCAAAGTTGCTTATCCTTGGATCCATATTCTTTTAATTTCCTTGGCATTTTACAATGTAAAAAAAAAAGACAGAAATAAAAAATGTACTTTTTGTGGCATCACAGCATATTGTGTAGGGTACCGATGCAAATGTATGCAATCCTGATGCATAATCAAACATGAATGTTGCTTCTTCATCAGGTTTGGTATTATGATAGCAGTGACGGTTCAAAGTGCTTTTTATTTAAAAATGCATCAAAATAAAAAAAAAATATTTTTTTAAAAAATCATTTTTAACATCAGCACATTAAAACGATTTAAAAATATATATTAAAAATTAAACAAAAAAATTCAAAATTTTTAGTAACGCGTTTTGTACCATATTTCCAAACATACTCTAAATAAAAAAGACAAAATGGTGTTCAGGCATTTCTTTCACCATCCTATTTCAAGGAGTTCATGATTCCAGTTAAGACAGAAACAAGCAATCAGCTACAAATACTTGCAAACTTATTGATGCGAAACCTAGCAGAACTTAATGGAATTCGTGAATTTAAAATCTATCTAATCCAAGTTTGAGTATGAAATTGAGTTTATTATAATGGAAGACTTGCTCCAAGTCAACAAGACTATACACCACTCAATCATAATGTCTAGACTTGGAGATGAGCAAAAGAAATATAAAATCACTAGCAAAGATTGATCAATTATTTGAAGAGTCGAAATCCAATCAAGAATCAAGAGAGGCAATATTTTTATTTTGTAAAATTCATTTTTTTCAATATTTTTCAAAAAGATTACTTATACTAGAAGCTAAGTAACCCTAGTTTCCCTAATGGATCACACATAAATTCAATTTAAATAATACTCAAACCAAACTAAAACTAGCCCAAACTAATTAAAATAAATAACATAAACAAGTCTAAAATTTAAACAAGTATTATTGCATGAAACAAAGATAGATCAATAGCCCAACTAATTAAAATAAGACAAGGTCAATTTTTCTCGTAATTTGTTGGCAGCATCAAAGCCCAACTTCAAATAAATGGTTCTCTCTCGTCGTAATGAATTAGAAGACGTGCCATATATTATTGGAAATGTATGAAAGTCTAGTTTCCAGCCCAACTAGAATCACATCCAAATTCAACATCTAGCTTCGGTTATGATCAAAACAGTATCGCAAGGGCAAACTATCCGATTTGAGTCTTCGTATCCCAATTATTGTGTAATGGCCATGGTTCCACCAATAAGCCCTTCCTAAACATGAATCAGATTAATCAAGACTTGTTGTTCACTATTTATTACCCTCTTGAAGTCCAGCTTAGCCCATGTATCTTGAAGAAGCTCATTGAAAGCCTTTTTGAACCTCTTAACCCTTAGCCTTGTCATTGGACCAACTGGAACCTCCAATGAATCCTTTGGTGTTGCTTGGGTCGCATCATTCCCTTTCTCCTTAAAAGAATTTGACATCGAATAATCACTTACATAAAAAAAATAAGATTAACAATATTAAATGTAGCACTAACACCATATTCACCTAGTAGATCTATTTTATATGTATTGTCATTAATCATCTCTATGATCTAAAAAGAAACATCTTCTTCAGGCATTAATTTAGATCTATTTTGTTCAGAAAACCTTTCCTTCCTCATATGCACCCAAACACAATCACCTGGTTCAAACCTTACTAATTTTCATCCTCTATTAGCCTTGAATGCATATTTTTCATTCTTTTTTTCTATTTGCTACCAAATCTTTGCATTTAAGTCCTTCACCACCTATACTTTTTTATCACCATTAAGACTAACTTTTTCATCAATAGGTAAAGAAATCAAATCGAATGGTGTTAAAGGATTAAAACCATAAACAATCTCAAATGTGAATAATTAGCAGTAGAATGCACATTACAATTATATTAAATTCAATATAAGGTAAACAATCTTCCCAATTTTTAAGATTCTTTTAAATGATAGCCCTTAATAATTGAATTAAAGTCTTGTTTACAACTTCAGTTTGGTCATCTATTTATGGATGACAAGAAGTAGAAAATGAAAGTTTAGTCCCTGACTTACCCCATAAAACCTTCCAAAAGTAACTCAAAAACTTAACATCTCGATCGAACATAATGCTCCTATGAACACCATGTAGCCAAATGACCTCTCTAAAGAAAAGACCTGCGATATTTGTAGCATCATCAGTTTTATAGCAAGCAATGAAATGTGCAATTTTAAAAAATCTATCCACAACAACAAATATGGAGTCTCTTCCTTTCTTAGACCTGGGTAAACCCAAGATAAAATCCATAGAAATATCAACCCAAGATTTTCTAGGAATAGGTAAAGGTATATATAACCCATGAGCCTTTACTCTAGACTTAGCATGTCTACAAGTTATGCATTTATCACAAATTCCTTGCACATCTCTTTTCATGTTAGGCCAATAGAAATATTCATGTAAAACTTCTAAAGTCTTAGCAATTCCAAAATGCCCCATTAAACCTCCCCAATGAGCTTCCTTTACAAGCAATTCATGCATAAAACAATTTAGACACACATAATCTATTCTCCTTAAACAAAAATCCATCATGCTTAAAACATATGTCCTTGGCCGAAACTCTACACTCAACATATATGGTACCAAAATCATTATCATCAGGACACAATTCTTTAATATACTTAAATCCTCATAATTTAGTATTCAGAGTATTAAGAAGAACATACCTTCGTAATAAAGCATCTGCAACCATATTTTTCTAACCTTACTTCTACTTAATCACATATGGGAATGTCTCAATAAATTCAATCCATTTGGCATGTCGCCTATTTAACTTACCTTGGCTTTTCAAATGTTTCAATGATTGGTGATCCGTATGTATCACAAACTCTCTTGACCAAAGATAATGTTGTCAATTTTCCAATGCCCTTATTAATGTATATAACTATTTGTCATTAGTTGGATAATTAAAAGTTGCACTATTATGTTTTTCACTAAAATAAGCAATGGGTCGTTTCTTTTCCATTAGAACAGCGCCAATACATATTCCTGAAGCATCACATGTAATCTCAAAGACTTTATTAAAATCAGGTAAAGATAACAAATGTGCCAAAATTAATTTTGATTTCAATAAATTAAACGCATTTTCTTGTTCTTCACCCTATTTGAATCCCACTAATTTCTTAATTATTTCAGTCAATGGCAGCTAATGTACTAAAATTTTTAACAAACCTCTTGTAAAAACTAGTCAAACCATGAAAACTCCTAACTTCTATGATTGATTTAGGCATAGGTCAATCTTGTATAGCCTTAACCTTAGCCCCATCCATCTCTATGCACTTTACACTAACAACATAACTAGGAAATATAATCTTATCCATACAAAAGTCACACTTCTGTAAATTAGCATACAATGATTTCTTTCTAAGCAATTCAAGAACCTATCTTAAATGTCATATATGCTCATTTAATCCTTTACTATAAAAGAGTTTATCATCGAAGTACACAAACTTACCAATAAATGCATATAAACTTGATTCATTAAACTCATAAAGGTGTTAGGTGCATTAGTAAGTCCAAAAGTCATAACTAACTACTCATACAAACTATATTTAGTTTTAAAAGCAGTTTTTCATTCATCATCTTTTTTCATCTTAATTTAACCATTTCTCAAATCAATTTTTGAAAACAAATTAGAACCATGCAATTCATCTAACATATCATCTAATCTAGGGATATGATGTCTATACTTTACAGTGATATTATTAATGGCTCTGTAATTAGTATACATTCGCCAAGTATGGTCTTTCTTGGGCACTAGAAGTATAGGAACTGTACAATGACTCTTTTTTTGGGTAAGTTGACGAATGTATTAAAAGAAGAAGATACAAAGATTATAAGGGGCATTCCCCAGATTTACAATGTGAACAGAAACGTAAAACAACAAATGGCTACAAGCTAGCCACCGAACAGAATACTGAGACCTAACTAGACTTGTTAGGGACACCAATAAAACCAGCTAAATATCAAATTAAGAGTCTATGTTATTGACCCTCCAAGCTCTTTGGATCCTTATGTTTTCATCTGTTGGTAGAACGTTCCTCATCAAATCAAGCTTATCGCGAATGATACATTCGATTTGATTAAAGATCAAATTCGAAGTTCTAAACATTCATGCAAAGGTCCTTGCATTCCGTTCTTGCCAGATATAATACACTGTAGCTGCGAAACCCAGTTTACGAGAAAAATTGACGAAACTTTTGCCATGCCAAGTGACAATAGCCCATCGAATCCATTCATCCCAGCCTTTTGTCATTCTTGGAATGTCGCATCTGTCACAAACATCCCACCATATTGCTTTAGTATAGGAACATTCAAAGAACAAGTGGTTGTGATCTTCATTGTTGCGGAGACAGAGTGAGCACCTATTGGGACCATGTATACCAAACCGATGAACTATACAATGACTCATGCTCTCTCGAATGTAATCCTTTGATGTCAACTTGATGCAGATCAGCCCAACACCAAGCGTTATCATGCCAACGACCCATTGGAGGTGCCAATTGGGCCAATCACAAGAGCTAGGGCAAAGAAGCTTAAAGAAGCATTGAATGGACTTGTTCAGAACATATGGAGCAAAATGGACCTAGAGGGGCTTGGAAAATTTAAGGAGCATGAAGGATAGCCTTTAATTTATCTAGTTCAGGTCTAAGAAGAGCCCAATTCGTGTGGAACAAGGGGTTGATGTGTCCAACCCAATACCAGCCTTGTTAGGCTTGTTATTTTTCCTAATGCTACAAGGATAAAAAGTTAGAAATTTATTCTCCTAATTAAGTAAGGAATTTGGCCATATCTTATTTGATACGATCCAGGAAAGATCAAATTCAGATTTTGACGTAAAATGTGCAACTATCCAGTTTTACTGCAACAGTCATAATTCTCAATCCAACTATTGGATTGAGCTGAAATTTTACGTGGAGTCTCCGTACATGTTTTCCTACCTTGGTTTAAAATTTCAGGTCAATCAGAATTCAGGAAGGTATCAAAGCACGGGTCAACAGGGGCTGTATGAATTTTGTTATTTACTTCCTTTTGACTTGTGGACTTCCTAGTTGGCTAGTATTCTTTTCCTAAAAGAATGTGGCAACTTATTTTGGAAATCTACTAATTCTACAAAGATCTTTAATGGGCTGCAACATAGTTTCCAAGTGTGGCAAGAATTCATAATTATTTCAGAATCCTTTTCTTACAAGGATTCCTTATTCATCCTAGCTACAAAAAGGAAAGAAAACTTCAGAATAAATTCTACCTTCAGATCATATTTCCTAGTCTATTTGAGACTTTTTAATGGTGACAAATCTGATTCTAGCATATTTAGGATGATAATTTTTGGATTTTTATTATTTTCTTCTTAGTCTTTGGGTTATTATTACTTATTTGGGTCAATTGTAAGTGGGCTTAATATAAGTCCACCTAAAGGGGGTCCATTAGGGTTTATTTAAGGCTAGAGTTAGTATAAATAAAGGCATAACCAGGCATGTAAGTTAGACAATTTAGATTAATAAAACTTCTTGTTTGCCGCACTTTATGTGTGTGTGTGTTGGTGAGATAATCTCCCTTCCATGGTTCTCTAAAGAACTGAAAAACGATTTATCGAAGAACAACTGTCTTCATGGCGTCATCCTTATACTTCTCGTTCGTCAATCAATATTTGTTGGGTGGGGATCTCCGTTTTCAATAGTGCTGGTGCCTAGGTACAAGTTATCTTTGTGTCACACTCCTACCAAACCTGATTTACTTGGCTTTCCGGGAATTGGTGTCTTGTGTGTGGGTTGCGTGACCATGTGATTATGAGGTTCACATCATTATTCCTAAAGAGGGGAGGACTATTTAATGCTTTTCCTAACTTAGGAAGGAAAGTAATTAAATCAGTAACAAAGGAGGGAATTTGTTTTCTTGTTTGTCCAAGTTAAACAAGGAAATCCAAGCTAATTAAAGACATCAAAGGGGGGCAACAACACAAATTTTCCAAATCAGATTTTTCCTAGTTTATTTAAGACTTCTTAAGAGTGAAAAATCTGATTCTAGCATATTTAGCATGATAGTTTTCTGATTTTTATTATTTTTATTATTTTCTTCTTAGTTTTTGGGTTATTATTACTTATTTGGGTCAATTGTAAGTGGGCTTCATATAAGCCCACCTAAGGGGGGTCCATTAGGGTTTCTTTAAGTCTAGAGTCAGTATAAATAAAGGCATAACCAAACATGTAAGGTTACGCAATTTTTCAGATCAATAAACATCTTTGTTGCACTTATTGTGTGTTGGTGGGATAATCTCCCTTTCTTGGTTCTCTAAAGAACTTAAAACGACTTATCGAAGAACAACTGTCTTCGTGGCGTCATCCTTATACTTCTCATTCGCGAATCAATATTCGTTGGGTGGGGGTCTCCGTTTCCAATAGTGCTGGTGCCTAGGTACAAGTTATCTTTGTGTCACACTCCTATCAAACCTGATTTACTTGGCTTTCCGGGAATTGGTGTCTTTTGTGTGGGTTGCGTGACCATGTGATCACGAGGTTCGCATCATTATTCCTAAAGAGGGGAGGACTATTTAATGCTTTTCCTAACTTAGAAAGGAAAGTAATTAAATCAGTAACAAAGGAGGAAATTTGTTTTCTTGTTTGTCCAAGTTAAACAAGGAAATCCAAGCTAATCAAAGACATCAAAGGGGGGCAACAACACAAATTTTCCAAATCAGATTTTTCCTAGTTTATTTAAGACTTCTTAAGAGTGAAAAATCTGATTCTAGCATATTTAGCATGATATTTTTCTGATTATTATTATTTTTATTATTTTCTTCTTAGTTTTTGGGTTATTATTACTTATTTGGGTCAATTGTAAATGGGCTTCATATAAGCCCACCTAAGGGGGGTCCATTAGGGTTTCTTTAAGTCTGAGTCAGTATAAATAAAGGCATAACCAAACATGTAAGGTTACGCAATTTTTCAGATCAATAAACATCTTTGTTGCACTTATTGTGTGTTGGTGGGATAATCTCCCTTTCTTGGTTCTCTAAAGAACTTAAAATGACTTATCGAAGAACAACTGTCTTCGTGGCGTAATCCTTATACTTCTCATTCGCGAATCAATATTCATTGGGTGGGGGGTCTCCGTTTCCAATAGTGCTGGTGCCTAGGTACAAGTTATCTTTGTGTCACACTCCTATCAAACCTGATTTACTTGGCTTTCCGGGAATTGGTGTCTTTGCGTGTGGGTTGCGTGACCATGTGATCACGAGATTCGCATCACAACTCCTCCACTTGTCTTTATAGTTCTTTAGTCCCTTCTGGGTTGCTCCTATAAGCTGGCTGATTAGGTATAGCTGCTTCTGGCCCAAAGTGATGCAAACATTATGATCACGTGGTCATACAACCCGCGATCAAGATTGAGATCTGATCCTGGAAATCCGAAATAGGTATGATAGAAGTGTGACATAATGGAAGCCTGCCCCAAGCCACCAACATTATTGGAATGAAGTAAAATGATGTCATGAAGCCAGTTCACTTTGATAAAGTCAGATTCACTTCGTTCAAAAACTAAAGAATGCAAAAATCACTCTCACATGTTAAAACTGAAAAATTCAGAAGTAATATTCATTGATAGTTGCTGAAATTTAGGTTACATGAGTTTAAATAGTTGAAAAATTAACCTTAATGGATCTACCATAGTGGACTGATTTGGCCCACTTACAAAACTGATCCAAAAACTTTTTTCAAAAAAACCCATAACTCGATCCCAACAAGCCTTGAATCCTAGATGAAAACATAATAATAATTAAGCCCAAACAAGCCTTGGGTTGAAGAGAAGGAAATAAAATATTACAGAACTGATTCAAAGCTTATTGCCTTCCATTAAAAAGGTAGTCACCCATACTGTTTCCAAGTTATAGTAGGATTTTTTTGTGTCCTTTGCTGTCCTCACCTCATGGACCAAATAAGGTTGGATTGGGCCCCTCTTGCACATGGATAAGATGTATTAGGGCCTCCTCTTAATACTTCAATGGACCCTTCAAATCTGACTTGGTCGAAACCTTTAAAATCAATGCATTCAATGCCTCTTTCAATGCCTTTATCTTGGACCAAGTCATTGGACCATTTGGAACATGCATCCTTGCCGGTGTTTCTAGGCTTGTCCATATCATCCCCTCTATCCTCGAAAGGATTCGACCTCAAATCAAAACCTGTGTCAAACAAAGTAAGATCAACAACATTAAAGGTATCACTAACACCATACTAACATGAAAGATCAATTTTATATGCGTTGTCATTGATTCTCTATAAAGTCTAAAATGGACCATCACCACGAGGTTATACTTTTGATTTCATTTGGTTAGGATATCGTTCCTTACACATGTGCACCCAAACCCAATCATCGGATTGGAAAACAACCTGTTTATGCCCCTTATTTGCTTTAGAAATGTATAGTCTGTTCTTTTTCTCTATTTGCAGTCGAACTTCCTCATGGAGTTGTCTCACCGTCTTCACCTTCTTTTCACCATCCAAACTTACCCTTCCTTCAAAAGGTGAAAGAATTAAGTCCATAGGAATTAGTGGATTAAACCTATAAACAATTTCAAAAGGAGAAAAGCAAGTGGTCGAATGGATAGTTCTATTATAAGCAAACTCAACAAAAGACAAACATTCTTCCCAACTTTTCAGATTCTTTTGAATAACAACACACAAAAGTTGGGATAAAGTTTTATTCACTACTTCAGTTTGTCCATATGTTTGAGAATGACAAGTTGTAAATATAAAAGTTTAGTTCTCAACTTTCCCCACAAAGTCTTCTGAAAGTAGCTAAAGAACTTAACATCACGATCTAACATTATACTCCTAGAAATGCCATGCAAACGTACAACTTCCTAAAGAACAAGCCTATGATATGAGATCGCACCATATCTTAAATTTGGGCTTATTTTGACGTTGTTTACTTGAGGTTTTAATTCGAGGTTCAATTCTGCCAAAGAAACACAACTCTTAGTGAACCATAATCAAACCCCTCAAAATCAATTAAAACTTCACAATTTATCTACTGGGGGTGATACACCATATACTAAATTTGGTCTTATTTTGACATCATTTGCTTGGGGTTTTAATTCAAGGTTCAATTCTATCGCAGAAATACAACTCTTAGTGAACCATAAGTTAACCACCTCAGAATCAATTGAAACTTTATATTCTGTCTATTAGGGGTGAGATTGCACCATACATTAAATTTCAGTATATGGTGATATCGTTTGATTAAGGTTTTAATTTGAGGTTCAATTCTGCCGCAAATTGATCATACAAGGGGTTTGGGTACCTAGACATAAGAGATCATGATACCAACTGACGCGAACCTCGTGATCACGTGGTCACACAGCCCATAATCAAGATTGAGATCTGATCTCGAAAAGTTGAAATAGGTTTGATAAGAGTATGACACAATAAAAACCTCTCTCAAGGCACCAACACTATTGAAATGAAGTAGAATGACACCACAAAGCTAGTTAATCTTTGAAAAGTCAGATTTAGTTCGTTCAAGAACTGAATAATGCAAGAATCACTCTAACACGTTAAAACTAAAAAATTCAAAAGTAATATTCATCAATGACTGCTAAAATTTAGGTTACATGAGTTTAAATAGTTTTTAAAAATTTAATCCTAATGAATCTACCCTAGTGGACTGATTTGGCCCACTTACAAAACTGATCCAAAAACTTTAAGCAAAAAAAAAAACCCATAACCCGATCCCAACAAGCCTCGGATCCTTTGGTATTGCTTGGATCACATCACTTATAATCTTTAAAATAGCAAAAATTAACATGGGTACCACCACAACAACTGGTGTTGTTCCATAACTTCACGATACAAGGAGTGCTGCCCTGCATGAGATGCAAAGTCGGATATAGTAAAGATCTACCAGACACTAACATCAAACTGAGAAAAACCTATAGTTATGCATGAACAAGGTGATACGGTTCAGCCTTGTGATACGACCCAAGTAAGGTCAGAATCGGATTTTGGCGTAAAAAGCGCAACAGTCCAGGTTTACGGCAACAATCATAATTCTCAAATCGACCGTTGGATCAGGCTAAAATGTTATGTGGACTCTCCGGACATGTTTTCCTACTATGGGTTAAAATTGCAGGTCAATCGGAGTTCGGGAAGGCACCTCAATACTGGTCAATAAAGGCTGTACGAATTTTGTTATTTACTTCTATTTGACTTGTGGACTTCCTATTTGGTTAAGATTCTTTTCCTACAAGGATGTGGCAACTGGTTTTGGGAATTTCCTAGTTCCACAAGGATCTTTAATGAGCTGCAATATAATCTCCAAGTGTGGCAAGGATTCATTAATGTTTCATAATTCTTTTCTTATAAGGATTCCTTATTCATCCTACCTACACAACAAGGAAAGAAAGACTAGTGGTATTTAATGACACATTAGTTATTTTTATTATTTTCTTTCATGTTTGGGCTTAATTAAAACTTTGTTTTGAGCTAGGATCCAAGGCTTGTTTGGATCTGGTTATGAGCTTTTCAGTTTAGGGTTTTTGGGTCAATTCAGCCCACAAGGATATATCCATTATTTTAAGAACTATTTAAACTCATGTAAGCCAAATTTTCGGCAGCTTTGATGACAATCACTTCTGAATTTTTCAGTTTTAACGTGTGAGAGTGATTCTTGCATTCTTCAGTTCTTGAACAAACTGAATCTGACTTATAGAAGATGAACTGGCTTCGTGGCGTCATTCTACTCAATCCAATAGTGTTGGTGCCTTGGGGCAGGTTTCCATTGTGTCACACTCCTATCAGACCTATTTCGGCTTTCCGGGATCAGATCTCAATCTTGATTGTGGGTTGTGTGACCACGTGATCACGAGGTTTGCATCACAAGGCCATTTACTTTTAAAGGGAAAATTATTATCGAGCACTTTTACAATCAGTATCTATTATTCAATTCAGTATTGCTTGTCAACTTAATTCTCATTCAATAAAAACAAAAGCAACTCATAAAATAACATGCATAACTCAGGAAAAACACGAGGTTATTAATTCATGAGGATTATACAAGCTACATGATACGATCCAAGAAAGGTCAAATTCGGATTTTGATGTAAAATATGCAACTATCCAGTTTTACGCCAACAATCATAATTCGCAATCCGACCGTTGGATCTGACTGAAATTTTATGTAGAGTCTCCTAACATATTGTCTTACCTTGGGTTAAACTTTCAGGTAATCCGAGTTAGGAAAGGCTTTGCAATACGGGTCACCAGAGGCTGTATGAATTTTGTTATTTACTTTCTTTTGACTTGTGGACTTCCTATTTGGATACGATTATTTTCCTAAAAGGATGTGGCAGCTTATTTTGGAAATCTTCTAATTCTACAAATATCTTTAATGGGCTGCAACGTGGTTTCCAAGTGTGGCAAAGATTCATAAATGTTTCAAAATCTTTTTCTCACAAGGATTCCTTATTCATCCTAGCTACAAAAAGGAAAGAAGACTTCATAATAAATTCTACCTTCATATCAGATTTCCTAGTCTATTTTGGACTTCTTAATGGTGACAAATCTGATTCTAGCATATTCAGGATGATAATTTTCAGATTTTTATTATTTTTACTATTTTCTTCTTAGTCTTTGGGTTATTATTACTTATTTGGATCAATTGTAAGTGGGCTTCATATATGTTCACATTTGGGTTTGTTTAAGTCTAGAGTCGGTATAAATAAAGACATAAGCAAACATGAAAGGTTAGACAATTCAGATTAATAAAACTTTTTGTTTGTCGTACTTTATGTGTGTGTGTGTTGGTGAGATAATCTCCTTTCCATGGTTCTTTAAAGAACTGAAAATGACTTATCAAAGAACAACTAGCTTCGTAGCGTCATCCTTATACTTCTCGTTCGCGAATCAATATTCGTTAGGTAGGGGTTTTCCATTTCCAATAGTGCTGGTGCCTAGGTACAAGTTATCTTTATGTCACACTCCTATCAAACCTCATTTATGTGGCTTTCTGGAAATTGTTGTCTTTGCACGTGGGTTGCGTGACCAAGTGATCACGAGGTTCGCATCACTACAACTTGGAAAGGTTGGGATTCTTGTGGTCAAACCTTTCAGTTACACTAGAGACATGCATGATATTTATCCAAAATAATGAAAACGTTTCACCAATGAGCAAAGATGATGCAGAACAATGAACAAAAAGAATTAAAGTAAGTAAGAAAGAAGCTTTAAAGAAATAAGTTAAGAATTAAAAATAAAGAAAGGGAAAAGCTAGGAAGAAAAGAGAATTTAGGAAAGGAAAAATCTGTAATTGGCCCAATTGGCACCTCCAATGGGTTGTTGGCATGATTACGCTTGGTGTTGGGCTGATCCTCATCATCTAGTAAATTATGATTATCTTTATCTTCCTCATCACGTGTCAGGAGTAAGGGATCATGAAGCTCAACATGTTCCTCTAAACCTATGATGTATTGGACGTCAAGCATGAGGGGGTAAGGAACATGTTGTTCTAAACCTTTAACGTGCTAGATGCCAAGCATCGTGGGTGGGGAATCAGGTAGTTTAAGAAAACTAATATCATAAGACTCTTTTAAAACGATATTTACCTCTTCAGGCAATTCCACTAAAGAGTTTTCTAAAACTTTTTTCTTTACCACTAAAGAAGAATTATTATTTTCTTTATTAACCTCATTTTCATACTCATTTGACTTATAATGTTAATTCCCTCTTCTTGCACACTCTCTTTATCTATATCACTAAAGTCCTCAGGTTTACACTAAAGGCATATAACCAAACATGTAAGGTTACACAATATTCAAATTAATGAAACTTCTTGTTTGCCGCACTTTGTGTGTGTGTGTTGGTGAGATAATCTCCCTTCCTTGATTCTCTAACGAATTGAAAACGATTTATTGAAAAACAACTGGCTTCGAGGCGTCATCCTTATACTTCTCGTTCACGAATCAATATTCATTGGGTGAGGGTTGTTCGTTTTCAATAGTGCTGGTGCCTAGGTATAAGTTATCTTTGTGTGACACTCCTATCAAACCTGATTTACTTGGCTTTTTGGGAATTGATGTCTTTGCGTGTGGCTTGCGCGACCACATGATCATGAGGTTCGCATCATTTGATATCAGAGCTTGGCTCCATTAATCAGGTTATATCCTTCTGAAATTTTTGTTCTTGTTGTTTTCGCAAAAACAAATTCATAAGTATCCAATTTCTTCTTCTTCTTGATTTTGCAAGATATCAAGAAAAAACAATGAACAAAAATTATGTTTTTTTCATTCTACTATTGTCCAAAATATATCAGTAGCATAAAAAAAAAGAAAAAAGAAAAAAATAGTTCAAAAGAACGTTTATTGGTTTCTGCCGCATAAAACTAAACAAGGGAAAATTGAATCAAATCAACTCGGAAAAAACTCAAATTTGACACTCTGATCGAATCAATTCAAATAACTCAAAAAAATAATTTTCGAGTCAATTGGATATCAGTTGCTTTGGTTTTTAATTTCGGATCTAATCAGGTCTGATTCATAACATTTTTGCGTTAGTATATCAAAACTTATCATAAATTGCTCAAAGATATTCTGTCTATTTGAGTTCATATCGCCCTATATGTGAAATTTTAGCTCATTTGGATATCATTTACGTTAGGTTCCAGATTCAGACTCTACTCGTCGTAAACAAGTCTGTTTTACATCAATTTTTGAAATTCGCTTTCTTTTTGTTGTTTTCATTTCTTGCAGTATATTTTTGATATCCAACATATTTGGGTGTTGTTACATCATTTTGCATATTTCGTTTATGTTTTTATTCGATTCTTCAGTTTCGTTCCTCTTTCGGATAGATTCGCATGCTACTCGCGAGACTATTATCGTAGTTTTGTTTTTGCTTGTTTTCTGGTTTTTATTGCTTAGAGTCATATATAAATATTTGAATTGTGATGTTAAGTTGGTTCTATTTGGTGTAGGTTTCAGTTCTGCAAGAACCGCATGAAGGTGAGACAAGAAGTGTGAGCGTGTGAGGATATTGAGAGTGTTTGAGCGAAACACGAGCGACGTGATGATATTTGTTTCACCACTAACTAATTTTTGCAGGTACTATCATGTCAGATCAAAACAACACACCACCCCATCCCGAGGGAGAACTTAAGTTTCAAATGCGAGGCATGACGCAGATGATGGAGAGGATGGATTTTGCGATGGGGAACGTGTGTGACGGACTTGATAGGGTGGAGAAACATGCTATCGAGGTTGGTACAAGCAACCAAGACGTGAGGAAGCTTGGGGTTGAACTGAAAGCAAACAGGCAATAAGGCCAAAAGGTTGGGCTGATTATGAGGATTTTGAGGAGAATGTTATTGATATTGGTGATGGTGATGGTGATTTTGAGGACGAGACCATAGGCCATTGGAAAGGTTTTCGGCAGCCTAGAAACCGAAGGGATTTTGGGATTAGAACTAGGGGCCAATTTGATCAAAGGAGAAATTTCCGTAGTGTTGGGGGACATGGTGATTTGGATGTTATCAAACTGAAAATACCTTTCTTTCAAGGTAAGAATGATCTTGAGGTGTATTTGGAGTGGGAGAAAAAGGTGGATTGGATTTTTTATTGCCATAACTATTCGAAGGCAAAGAAAGTAAAATTGGTAGTCGTCGAATTCACTGATTACACACTGATTTGGTGTTATTAGTAGAAGGAGGAGTGGAGAGAAGCTGGTAGTGTCGTGGGAGGAGATGAAAGAGTTGATGAGAAGATGATTTGTGCCTAACCACTATTATAAAGATTTGTATCTAAAATTGCAGGGTTTGAATCAGGGTTCTAGGTCCGTGGATGAGTATTTCGAGGAGATGGAGATCGCAATGATTCCGGCCAATGTGATTGAGGATAGGGAAGCTACTAGATTTTTAAATGGGCTGAATATGAACATCGCGAATGTTGTAGAATTACAACATTGTGTGGAATTGGAGGACATGGTCCATATGGCAACGAAGGTGGACAGGCAAATAAAGAGAAGGGGTAGTACACGTTTTCAGACCAATTCGACTTCATCTTCCTCAACATGGAGGCCGAATTTTAAGAGAGAGGTGGTTGTCCAACCAAAGCCTTATGCAAAGGCCGAACCACCTAACGCCAAAACGGATGCTCATACGGATTGGAAAGGTAAATCTGAATCTCAACCTACTCGTAATAGAGATATTAAATGTTTTAAGTGTTTAGGGAAGGGGCACATTGCATCTCAGTGTCCAAACCGAAAAGTTATGCTTACAAGAGACAATGGGGAGGTTGAATCTGAAAGAGAAGAGATGCCACCTTTGGTGGATTGTAGTGATGAGGAGATTGCATATCCAATTGAGGGAGGGGCCTTGGTTATAAGACGTGTGCTGAGCATCCAAATCAAAGAAGATGTCACATCCAAAATAAGGTATGTGGCATGATAATCGATGGAGGTAGTTGTGATAATGTAGCTAGTGATACTCTTGTGAAGAAATTGAATCTGAGTTGTGTTAAGCATCCTAGGCCTTATAGATTGCAATGGTTGAATGAATGTGGTGAAGTGAAGGTTACTAAGCAAGTATTGATTGCGTTTGCTTTTGGGAAGTATTTTGATGAGGTTATGTGTGATGTAGTCTCAATGCATGCTAGTCAATTACTTTTGTGGCGTCCATGGTAGTTTGATCGGAAGACGATTCATGATGGGTTTAGAAATAGGTTCACTATTACAAAGGATGGTAAAACCATCACTCTTGTACCTCTTTCTCTGAAACAAGTGTATGATGATTAAATGACATTAAAAAGGGAGTGCGAGGATGGGAAGAGTGAAAATTCACGTGAGGACAATGGTGAGAGAAGACCATCAGATTCAGCTAAACCTAAATCATTAATTAAACCGGTTGAGAGTGGAGGTAAAACCCGAGGAGTGAAGAAAGTAAGCTTGTGTGATGATAATAGTGTGGAAAAATTAAAGAAACAACTTAATTTTTTATGCAAAAGGAGCTCAAATCAGATATGCGTTTTTCACTAACAAGCTAATGATCTTACTTGTGTGTAAGGAGGCTTATTTTAACACTAACGATCTTGATTCTGCTATTCCTAGTGTGGCTGTTTCTTTGTTGCAAGAGTTTGATGATGTATTCCCTGAAGACATCCCTAGTGGATTACCACCATTAAGGGGAGTTGAACCCGGGGCTTCGATCCCTAACCGTCCAGCCTATAGAAGCAACCCCGAGGAGACAAAGGAGCTCCAAAGCCAAGTAGAAGAGTTGATCATGAAGGGGTATTTTCGTGAAAGTATGAGCCCTTGTGCTGTGCTAGTGGTACTTGTGCCTAAAAAGGATGGAACTTGGAGGATGTGTGTCGACAGTCGTGCCATCAACAACATAACGGTAAAGTATCGACATCCTATTCCTAGGTTGGATGACATGCTAGATGAAATCGAAATATAATTTAGAATGATATCCTTGGAAAAAGAGGATGAATAAAAATATAGCTGCTACGCCAAAACTAGGCGCAAAGAACCAAGCAGAATGATAATTTAGAATGATTTCCTAATAATATAATTATTTTATCAAATTACACTTAATTTTACATTTCCTTTCATTTACATATTACATACAAATTATAAGAAAGTTTGATCCTTCAATTACATGGATCATGTATTTTCTCTAAAATTGACTTAAAAGTGGGTACCATCATATTAGGATGAAAGAGGGTGATGAGTGGAAAACTACATTTAAGACTAAGAATTGTTTGTATGAATGGTTAGCCATGCCGTTTGGACTTAGAAATGCGCCTAGTATGTTTTTGCGTTTAATGAATCATGTATTGTGTGCGTTTATAGGTAAGTTTGTTGTTGTATATTTTGATGAAATTTTGATCTATAGCAAGAACTTAAATAAGCATCTTGATTATTTGTGTAATGTACTTAGTGTATTGCATAGTGAGCAATTATATGCTAATCTTATGAAGTGTACCTTTTGCATGGAGAAAATTGTGTTTCTTGGCTATGTCGTAACTGCGCAAGGTATCGAAATGGACAAGGAGAAAGTTAAGGCCATCCGGGATTGACCTACACCAAAATCGATAAGTGAGGTAAGGAGTTTTTATAGAAGGTTTGTGAAGGATTTTAGTACTATTGCTGCACCTTTAACTGAAATTGTGAAAAAGTCTGTTACATTCAAATGGAATGATGAACATGATAAGGCTTTTAATTTGTTGAAAGATAAACTTTGTTCGGCTCCTGTTTTAGCTTTGCCAGATTTTATGAGAGCTTTTGAAGTTGAATGTGTCAGGTATTGGTATAGTAGTTGTGTTAATGCAGGATAGGAAGCCCACTGCGTATTTCAATGAAAAACTTAATGAGGCAGCCTTGAATTACCCTATATATCACAAGGAGCTCTATACCTTGGTAAGAACTTTAGAGACATGGCAGCATTACCTGTGGTCTAAGGAGTTTGTGATACATTCTGATCATGAATCATTGAAGCACTTGAAAGGGCAAGGTAAATGATGTGCATCATGGGAATTATAATCCATCTTGTAAAGCTAAAACTAATGTGCAAAAGGATTCAGATGGTTCAATGACAAGAGCGAGAGCGAAACAACTACAAAGGGCCTTGACGAGTCAAATTGGAATGATTGAAGCTGCGTCAGAGTTAAAAATTAGCAATCAGTTTGAAATTGGTTCAAGGATGTTTATTTGCCTACAATTGGAACTTGGAGATGAGAAAAGCCCTTAATTGTTCTTTTGATGCTGGGCTACTCGAATTTGGGTTGATATGCAAATAAGTGAAGGAATTGATGCTGTTTATGGGCAGAACAGCAAATGAATTTGAACCTGAATTTGAAGTCATCCATTGCATGTGAAAACAAGACTAATCTAGGTGGATTTCAAGTTCAGAACGTGTTCTTTCTAGATTGTCCAACCATGATTGCATTGGACTTTTGTGTAAGAAGATATGGTTGTTTTAAATTTGGTCTGTTTATGTTAGAAAGGTCAAAAAATGTGTGCTAGTTAATTTGTCTAGGTTAGTTTGTCAAAGTCTGTTTTTTGGGCTTGACTTCTGCCATGTTGAATTATTCCTAACTTTGGAGGGATGTTCCAATTATAAATATAGTATCAGAATATGTAATAAAGAACTTTTGGCCAAGATTTGAAACTTAATTCACAGAATTAAGAGTTGTTCTTCCAAATTGATTTTGTGAAGAACCCTACCTGACTTATCACTCTTCAATCACAAAGAGTGTGGCGTCGAAATCCTAGATTGATCTTTGTGGCGTCCAGATCGACTTATCAAAGTATCATTCTAGTCTATCCTCCATCTTATTTACCTTGAAATCACTATAATCCATCCTAAACACCAAAAGAAAGACAACACAACCAGACCCATCCTTCATCCATTTTTGTCAGATTCATTGTTGCCGATTTTCGAAGCATTCACGGCACATCAGTAAATTGAGTAAGAGACATGCCACAGGGTTGAATTTATTGAAACCTTTTCGTATATGATCAAGTATAAAAGAAAACATTGTGGCTGATGCACTTTCACGCAGGTATATTCTTTTATCTACTTTGGATGCTAGATTTCTAGGATTTGAACACATAAAAGAATTGTACGAGGATGATAGTGATTTTGCTAATGTTTACAATACTTGCAACACTTCGGCTTTTGGAAGTTCTATAGACTTGATGGATATTTGTTTAAAGAGAGTCGTTTGTGTGTTCCATTAAGTTTTATGCGTGAATTGCTTGTACGTGAAGCACATGGAGGCGGGTTGATGGGGCATTTTGGTGTTATTAAGACTTTGGATATGTTGCACGAACATTTTTATTGGCCTAAAATGAAAAAAGATGTGCAACACATGTGATAAATGCATAACTTGTAGGAAAGCAAAGTCTAGGACTCAACCACATGGCTTGCATTACCTTTTGCCTGTACCGAAAGAACCATTGGTAGACATTTCGATGGACTTCGTTGTAGGTTTAAGGTCAAAACGGGGTAGGGATTCCATCTTTGTAGTTGTTGATAGGTTTTTAAAGATGGCACACTTCATTCCATGTCATAAAACCGATGATGCAACTAACATTGTTGATTTGTTCTTTAGGGAGATAGTACAGCTTCATGGCGTCCCTAAGAGCATTATTTCTAATAGAGATGTTAAGTTCCTTAGCTATTTTTGGAAGGTGTTATGGGGCAAATTGAGTACTAAATTGTTGTTTTCAACTACTTGTCACCCCCAAACAAATGGACAAACCGAAGTAGTTAATAGGACCTTAACACAACTTATATGTGCTGTCATTCAAAAGAACTTAAAGAATTGGGGAGATTGTTTGCCATTTATAGAGTTTGCATATAATCACAATGTGCACTCTACTACTGAATTTTCACCATTTGAAATTGTGTATGGATTTAACCCTTTAACTCCAATGGATTTAATTGCTTTGCCTGTTGATTAAAGGGTTAGTTTGGATGGTAATTGTAAAGCACAGGTGGTGAAGACACTCCATGAGAGTGTGCGGCAACAGATTGAAAAGAGGAATCATGTGTACGACCAAACCTAATAAGGGGCGCAAACATGTTGTCTTTCAGCCTGGCGATTGGGTTTGGGTGCATATGCGCAAGAAAAGATTTCCGGGCCATAGGAAATCAAAGCTACAACCGCGAGGAGATGGGGCATTTCATATCCTTGAGAGGATCAATGACAATGCTTATAAAGTTCATTTGCCAGGTGAGTATGGTGTTAGTGCTACCTTTAATATTTTTTTATCTAACTATGTTTAATATATAGGTGATGATTCGAGGCCGAATCCTTTTGAAAAGAGAGGGGATGATGAGGATCAGCCCAACACCAAGCTTAATCATGCCAACGACTCATTAGAGGTGCCAATTGGGCCAATTACAAGAGTTAGGGCAAAGAAGCTTAAATAAGCATTGAATGGGCTTGTTCAGAACATATGGAGCAAAATGGACCTAAAGCGACTTGGGAAATTTAAGGAGCATGAAGGACAGCCTTTAATTCATCTAATTCAGGTCCAAGAAGAGCCCAAGTTGTGTGGAACAAGGGGCTGATGTGTCCGGCCCAATACCAGCCTTATTAGGCTTGTTTTTTCCTAATGCTACAAGGATAGAAAGTCAGCAATTTATTCTTCTAATTAGGTAAGGAAGTTGGCTAGATCTTATTCCTAAAGAGGAGAGGATTATTTAATGCCTTTCCTAACTTAGAAAGGAAAGTAATTAAATCAGCAATAGAGGAAATTTGTTTTCTTATTTTTCCAAGTTAAACAAGGAAATCCAAGCTAATCAAGGACATCAAGGGGGGGCAGCAACACAAATTTTTCAAATTAGATTTCTCCTAGTTTATTTGAGACTTCTTAAGGGTGACAAATCTGATTCTAGCATATTTACGATGATAATTTTTGAATTTTTATTATTTTTTTTCTTACTCTTTGAGTTATTATTACTTATTTGGGTCAATTGTAAGGGGGGGCCCATTAGGGTTTCTTTAAGTTTAGAGTTAGTATAAATAAAGGCATAGCCAAACATGTAAGGTTAATAAAACTTCTTATTTGCCGCACTTTGTGTGTGTGTGTTGGTGAGATAATCTTCATTCCTTGGTTCTCTAAAGATCTGAAAATGACTTATCGAAGAACAACTGGTTTCATGGCATCATCCTTATACTTCTTGTTTGCAAATCAATATTCGTTGGGTGGGGGTTTTCCGTTTGCAATAGTGCTGGTGCCTAGGTACAAGTTATCTTTGTGTCACACGGAATCTAGGGGTGAGCAAAAAAACAAAAAAAAACCGAGAAAACTGGAAAAAAAAATAGAACTTTGAAAAAAACCGATTAAAATTTTGAAAAAACCGACCGGTTCGGTTTTATAAGCCTGAAACTGAAAATACGGAACTGAACCGAACCCAAACTGAAAAAACTGAGCCAAACCGGTTTGAACCGGTTTTTGTCCTAAAAAACCGAACCGAACCAAAACCGGTCGGTTTTTTTTTAAAAAATTGGTTTGGTTACTTTTTTATGATAAAAACCGAACCGAACCGAAAATGATCACCCCTACTCGTATCAAACCTGATTTACTTGGCTTTTCGGGTATTGATGTCTTTGCGTGTGGGTTGCATGACCACGTTATCACGAGATTTGCATCAGCTCATATCCTTCAGTTTTTTTCTTTTTTTTTAGTGTTCCTTTAAGTTTTTGAGTGTTTGCGTCGTTCATCTTCTTGTGCTTTGTGTCTGCGTCATCTAACTAAAAAAAAGTTATATTCCATCTTGTTACTGTCTCTAACCATATCAGTAACATATATAAAAAAAGAAAAAAAAACAAAGATATTAGATGAAATTTGAAGGATGATTTAATTATGTCGCAGAAAAACAACTCTTAGTGAACCATAAGAAAACCACCTGAGAATCAATTGAAACTTCAACTCCTGTATACTGGGAGTGAGATCGCACCATATATTAAATTGAGACTATTTTAATATCATTTGCTTGAGATTTTAATTCGAGGTTCAATTCTGTCGTAGAAACACAACTCTTGGTGAACCATAAGCAAACCACCTCAAAATCAATTGAAACTCCACATTCTGTCTATTGGGTATGTTATCGCACCACATACTAAATTTGGGTTTATTTGGATATCATTTGCTTGAGGTTTTAATTCTAGATTCCATTCTACCGCAGAAACACTACTATTAGTGAACCATAAGCAAACCACCTTAGAATCAATTGAACCTTTATATTCTGTCTAATGGGGGTGAGATCGCATCATATATTAAATTTGGGCTTATTTGGATATCGGGTTCTTGAGGTTTTACTTGGAGGTTCACTTGTGCCGCAAACTGATCATACAAGGTGTTTGGATACCTGGACATAATAGAACGAACTATATATATTGATATTTGTTGTTTTCCTGGTATCCAAATACTATATATTAAATTTGAGGTCATTTGGATAGCATTTTCTTTAGGTTCCAAAATCGGGTTTTGTCTTGCCGTAACGGGTCTATTTTGCGTTATCTTTCAAAACTTGTTTTGTTTATGTTGACTTTGTTCTCGCCAGTATATTATCATCATATTTGGGATATTTGGATGTTGTTTAACTCATTTTCATCACTTTCACATTTGTTTGTTTTCGATCAGTTCTGGTCCAAACAAAAGTCGGATTTGAAATTTTAAGTCTAGATCAGTGTTCTTCTTGTTGTAAACTCTATTCTTGTTGTGTCTTTGTCTTCTATTTTTCCCTTTGTGTCATGTCTTCAGCAATGAAGAGGGAACGAAGGAGGATTCTAGCTCAAGGATGCGAAAAACAAAGTCATGGTTTGGGGGGTTTTAGAACAAGAAGTTGATAAGTGTAGAAGATTATTCTATGATCTTCAAGCTCATGAAGTATGTACGCAAGCTCATGGGAAAAGGAGGTACAACGCCAAAAAAATGAAAGATGAAGGAGAGTCGCAATTGTTATCATTCAAAAGTATGTACGCAAGTGGTTAATACAACGTGCTTATTTGAAATTTTTATGAGTCACTACTTCCATACAGTGTTGTTGGAAAAAGGTGTTAGCAATAAGGAAATTCTGAAGGCTTAAACAAGAGGCAAATGAAGTGCCTACTAATCCTATTCAAGATTCGAGGGCGGATCTTCTTGAAGAAGGAGAGAATGATACGGACCATACACAAGGTTCGCATCAATTATTTATATTAGACAGTTTTAATTGATAATTGAGCCTAATAGTTGGATGTTTTAGGGTTATACTATTTATATGTTTCTCTTTTATTTTGTAAAATAGTTTTTGATGACATAAAAATAACAAATTTTTTCCTTCCTAAATTCTCTTTCTTCGTAACTTTTCTATTTGTTTGTTTTTAATTCTTTTTTTCTTTCTTTATTACTTTAATTTTTTTGTTTATTATTTAACATCAGCTTTGTTATCAAAGATTTAGATTTTTAATTGTTCTCATAATTAATCAACTTTTAAAGGGGCTTGGGAAATTTCTAGTTTGATCTAAAAAAAAAAAATTTGTTCATCATCAACATTAATATCTCCAGCAGTGTCATCAAGCACGAAGAGATAGCACATCCAGGATTCACGACAAATCGTTCTACATGAACAGCCAGTCGATCACCTCTTCCAATTTGTGCATCCAGAACCAGCAGCAGATCCGCCATCTAGCAGCGGCGCCTGTGCCAGTCTCTCTCCCTCAACCTACATCAATGTGATAACATAACAGCAGTTGAAGATCGGCCATCAAGAAGACCACCACATCAATTCATAGATCCACGTTGATTTGTTGCTTCCAATACTCCAGATCTTCCCACACCAATCACAACACGACCAATCTGTGTGAAGACGACGTGAGCAGTAGCAACAAGTCACAGAAGACAAAGGAAATAGGCTCCTTGAGAAAATTAATTCACCCTAGACATGCCAGTGATAGTTAGCGCCACATCACCGAGCACAACCCAGGGTGACACATTAGCAGAATCTGTCACGTCAGCTCCAGATTGCATGTCAGCTGCCATATCATCTTTTCACTATAACATCATCTGCCACATCTTCTGGTAAGAAACTCCAGCATGTTCCCATTGCAGTTTGGTCAGTAAGCCACTATAAATTTTTTTTAACCATTGAATATCATTATTCATGGTATATTTTTTTACATTTATTGACCAAAATTTAGCATTAATATTGTTGTTTTGTGTCTGCCCATAAAAAAACATAGTTCACCTTGCAAATTGAATTATCTTAACTTTGGGTTTAATTATTTACATTGAATATCCGATCCTCTTAATTAATGTAGAGCTTGATTAAATTTGTGGAAATTGTGTTTGGATTACATTGCTTAGTCTCCAAGATAATTTAGATGACTTACATTGCTTGTTAGAGAATTTTCCTAGTTTAATCCGTCATTGCTTAGTCTCCAAGATAAATAAAATAATTAAATATTAGCTTTAGTTTTATACTGTCCTTTACTTGCAAGTGTCATTTGTGATCTCAGTTACAGTCCTACGATTAGTTTTAGATGCTACATGGTAGTCGTCTAGTACACAATCAAGAACTCACAACTACTATGGACCTGAACTCTAGTAATGTTCTTAAGAATATTCAAGAATGATTACAATTTTTGATGGTCAAATTGACCCATGGATCTTTGATAGATGGATCCGTGACATGGATCAATTTTTTTACTAGTATAATATTTTGAGAATAGGAGGGTAAGGGTTGTAAATATGAAACTTAGTGGGACCACTCAACTTTATTAGGAAAATATAGAAAAAGTATTTGGTTAGGAGAGGTCAACCTCCTATTACTAATTGGGTTGAGATGAAAAATAAGTTACAAGAAAAGTACCTACCTCATTCTTATAGGAAAAATCTCTTAGACTAGTGAAATAACTTGAGGCAATGAAGTAAGCTTGCCAACAAACATGTGGCCAATTTGATGAATACAGGATGAGGTGTGCAATTAGGGAGGATGATGCAATTACCCTAAGTGGATTTCTAAAAGGCTTAAAAGATTACCTTAGGAGAGATGTTGTGCTTAAAGGTGTGTCCACCCTTGAGGAAGCTTATACACTAGTACAAAACTATGAGTTGGTCATAAAGAGCTAGTGGATGAGATGTCAAGACACTTGTAGTATCATTTCTAAGTCCCAACCTAGTAATAATAACTCTATATTGGGTGCCCAACCCCATAAACCTAATTCTACTATTTTCCAGATACCTAGAGAAGACAAGGGTAAGGGTATTTTTCATGAAGCACCTGAGATGACCTCAAACAAAGAAAGGAATAGCTAGGAAGAAAAGATAATTCAGGAAGGAAAAAGTCTATTTTTTTTATTTAATCATCAAAAACTCCTCGTAATGTCAAGAAAATCACATATAAATAATAAAATTCTAATCATAATCAATTTGGGCTTAAAATCCACTAACTAATAAAAGTCTAATAAAATAACATAAATTAAAGTCTAATAATAAAAATAAATAAAATCTAATAATCTGGGCTTGGATAAGCCCAATCTTCCAATCTAGTAACACACGGGTTGGGCTATCCTCTGTCGTGATAGATCATACGAACGTGTGAACTATGTCTTGGGTCTGATGTCCTCATTAACTCTCCTGGGATTGGAAAAACTCGACCCCGTTGATGTCCTCCGATAATGCTCCCAAAGATCGTGATCAAACTACTGTAATGTCATTCTGATAATCCAAGTACAATATGAATCTGGTCATCTAGCTCATGTATCAAGATTCATTGAAGTTTACCATCCCTGGTGTTAGGGGCACAAGTGGGGGAGTCAAGAGAAGGCGGGTCTGCCTCTTGAGAGTGTGTATGTTAAAAAAAAAAATTTGGGTATAATAAAAAAATTATGATTACAAGGTTCAGGAGTCGCCACCTAGTATTAAGGTTACTAGTAAGTCTGATACGGTTCAGCCTTGTGATACGACCCAAGTAAGGTCAGATTCGGATTTTGGTGTAAAATGCGCAACAGGTTTACGACAACAATCATAATTCTCAATCCGATTGTTGGATCGAGCTAAACTTTTACATTGACTCTCCAGACATGTTGCCCTGCATTGGGTTAAAATGTCAGGTCAATCAAAGTTCGGGAAGGCACCGCAATACTGGTAACCAAAGGCTCTACAAATTTTATGACTTACTTTCTTTTTTACTTGTGGACTTGCTATTTGGCAAAGATCCTTTTCCTACAAGGATGTGGGAGCTTGTTTCGGGAATTTCCTAGTTCCACAAAGATCTTTAATGAGCTGCAATATAATCTCCAAGTGTGGCAAGGATTCATTAATGCTTCAGAATCTGATTCTTCTAAGGATTCATTATTCATCCTAGTTACACAAGAAAAGAAGGGCATTATCATCCATCATGCCCCTCCCAAAGTCGAACTTAGGTTCTTTTTTTGTTTTTCTTTATTCAGTTTTGAGCATTATCGTCATATTAGCTATTTTATGGTATGCTCAAACCTTCTAGACTCTTTGGATTCTTTCATGCCCTCTAGTTTTGTTTGGGCACCTTTAATCACTGAGGATAATTTTGTGTTTCTCGCACTCTTTGTATAATCCTAGTTAGGGTTATTTTTCAAGAAAAACACATTAGGCTCAAAAAGATGATTGTGAAGGATTTTTTTAGCCTTGTGAAAGGATTATCAAAGATGACATTTTCTCATTTCAAACGCATGCATTTAGGATCGGTAAGCTTTACTTTCTTTTATGTGATCATGTGAAATGGTTTTTTATTATTCATTTAACTAAAACACAACTTTGAAGGTATCTCATGTTGTTTAGGTTGTTCTTCCAGTTTTTCAAGGTGTATGGTCACCTTTCTAGAAGATCACTTCAATATCCAGAACTTGTTTGTTGGAACAAACACCAATTTGATTTCTGGTTTTGTACTAAAACTTTGATTTTTCCCGAAACCTCGAGAAAACATGAGATCATGCATGGTTTTTGGGGAAAAGGAGAACATACCAAAGAATTCTTTGTGTAGTGGTTTTGTAAGTAAAGGGTTTACTCGTGTATTTGTGTTATTTGCATGAAAAAAAAAATGAAGGCACATTATGAACACAAGAAAGGTTCATTTAACAGAAAAAGTCTTGTGGCATTATGAGCTAAATTGCTGATAAGACTAAAATAGGTTGAAGCAAGACAAAACCAAAATACTTCAGTAGGCATGATCAGACAGAGACAATTATTTTTTGAACACAATAGGAGCAGGCTCCATTTTCCAACTCTAGTACACTTCCCTTTCGTCCGGCCTCATTATAAAAGCTTTTGCAAAGGTTTCATCGACGGTGTCATAACCCATTTCTGGGTTATTTTCCAAATTCACCTTTTTCTTTCCAAAATAAAAATCAAAAAATAAAATAAAGACTGATATTTTAGAAAAAGCAAACTTATAGGATTTCAAATGTAGAAAAAATTGAGTTGCAATTTTAGATGGAATTGGAAGCCTAATTACACTCAATTTTACCCAAAACTAGAGAGACAAAACAAATTCAAGGTCAAGTTATATAATTATTGGATGAATCTGTATAAAAATTAAGCCTAAGGACATAATTAGATTTTTAATAGGCCACTTTAATTTAATCATGGGCCAATTTAATGTTTAATAATTAATTTAAGTACAACTAAAGGATTTAATTAGGTGCAAGGACTTGATTATACTTTAAATGAGTCAAATTGATCTTCTTAAGGGTTTATTTGGTGAAAAATTAAGTTTGGAAGCCTAATTTGAGTATAATTAAGAAGATTAAAATTTTAGGAGACCAAATTTAATTTTTACCAAGTCAATTTATTAAAATTGCAAAAAATTCAAAGTTGGGGTTAATTAAGGGCAAAATTGAAGAAATTTGCAACTAGAGACCATTTTGGAAAAGGCTTTGAGCTTTAGGGACCCAATTAGTTGAAATAAAGGGTGAAATTAAATGGATTCGAAAGTTTAATGGCCACTTAGGGGTTAAATTGGAGATATTCTGATGAGAATCAGCCCAACACCAAGCATAATCATGCCAACGACCCATTTGAGGTGCCAATTGGACCAATTACAAGAGCTAGGGCAAAGAAGCTTAAAGAAGCATTGAATAGGCTTGTTCAGAGCATATGGAGCAAGATGGACCTAGAGGAGCTTGAGACATTTAAGGAGCATGAAGGACAGCCTTTAATTCATCTACTTCAGGTCCAAAAAGAGCCCAATTCGTGTGGAACAAAGGGCTGATGTGTCCGGCCCCATACCAGCCTTGTTAGGCTTTTTTTTTCCTAATGCTACAAGGATAGAAAGTCAGCAATTTGTTCTCCTAATTAAGTAAGGAAGTTGGCCAGATCTTATTCTTAAAGAGGGGAGGATTATTTAATGTTTTTCCTAACTTAGGATGGAAAGTAATTAAATCAGCAACAAAGGAGGAAATTTATTTTCTTATCTGTCCAAGTTAAACAAGGAAATCCAAGCTAATCAAGCACATCAAAGGGGGCAGGAAGACAAATTTTTCAAATCAGATTTCTCCTAATTTATTTGGGACTTCATAAGGATGACAAATTTAATTCTAGCATATTTAGGATGATAATTTTAGAATTTTTATTATTTTCTTCTTATTTTTTGCGTTATTATTACTTATTTGGGTCAATTGTAAGTGGGTTTCATATAAGTCCACCTAAGGAGGGTCCATTAAGGTTTCTTTAAGTCTAGAGTCAGTATAAATAAAAGCATAACCAAATATGTAAGGTTACGCAATATTCAGAATAATAAAACTTCTTGTTTGCCGCACTTTGTGTGTGTGAGTTGGTGAGATAATCTCCTTTTCTTGGTTCTCTAAAGAGTTGAAAACGACTTCTCGAAGAACAACTGGCTTCGTGGCGTCATCCTTGTACTTCTCCTTCGCGAATCAATATTCGTTGGTGGGGGTTTTCCGTTTGCAATAGTGCTGGTTCCTAAGTATATTTTTGTGTCACACTCCTATCAAGTTTGTTGGGGCAAAATTGAAAGTTTGAAGCCAATCTAAGGTGTAATTGAGAGAAATTAGAAATTGAAGGACTAAAATGAAAAAAAGACCAAAACGATGATGTTTTGGGGTTTACTGTCCATCTTCTTCTATAGAGAGGTTGCACGAGTTGCCTCCTTCCTGAGGCACTTTATACTTTATCTCTCCACAAAATTGAACAAAAGTTACATGAAAATGATAACCTAACACCTTACTACACGCCAGTGGGATCCACAATGGATGATCGAGGCTACTGCCCCAAAGTAGCCAACCCAACCAACCAATTACCAGAACAAATATGATAGCCCATGATGGCTACTTTAAGTCAACGGTTAGGATCTTTTCGGGTGAAACCAAAGATTAAGATTTGGCACCGCAAGAGACAAAGTGTCCCTCTTCCACCCCCTATATAAATAGAGGTGAATTTCATAGCCTGAAGCGGAAGAAAATGGGGTGCAAAAATTGAAAAGAAGTACCTTTCTCCCCCAAGTTTTTTTTTCCCCATTTATCTCTCGCTCTCCCTCCGCCATTCCAGCCACCAAACGTCATCACCACCAGCTTGTCCACAACTAACTCCACCACAAGTCACTAGCATAACCACCAGCAGACCACCTCACATCAGGAGGACCCACTGCCAGCATCTCTCTCTTCTCTACCAACTTCCCCTTCTTCCTTTGCCAACTTCTTTCTTCCTCTCACAATCAACGCCATGCTTCAATCCCTCCATCAGCGCCACCACGCAGCTTCATCTCCACTGACTACTTCTCTCTTCCTTCAATTTTGGTTTCTTCTTTCTTTAGCACCGGTAGCAGCAACAGTAGTTGATACGATCCAGGAAAGGTCAAATTCAGATTTTGACGTAAAATGTGCAACTATCCAGTTTTACGGAAATAGTCATAATTCTCAATCTGACTGTTGGATCGAGCTGAAAGTTTACGTGGAGTCTCTTGACATGTTTTCCTACCTTTCTTTAAAATTTCAGGTCAATCGGAATTCAGGAAGGCATCGAAACACGGGTCAACAGAGGTTGTACGAATTTTGTTATTTACTTCCTTTTGACTTGTGGACTTCTTATTTGGCTAGGATTCTTTTCCTAAAAGAATGTGGCAGCTTATTTTGGAAATCTACTAATTCTACAAAGATCTTTAATGGGCTGCAACATAGTTTCCAAGTGGCAAGGATTCATAATTATTTCAGAATCCTTTTCTTACAAGGATTCCTAGCTACAAAAAGGAAAGAAAACTTCAGAATAAATTCTACCTTCAAATCAGATTTTCTAGTCTATTTGGGACTTCTTAATGGTGACAAATCTGATTCTAGCATATTTGGGATGGTAATTTTCAGATTTGTATTATTTTCTTCTTAGTTTTTGGGTTATTATTACTTATTTAGGTCAATTGTAAGTGGGCTTCATATAAGTCCGCCTAAGGGGAGTCCATTAGGGTTTCTTTAAGTCTAAAGTCAGTATAAATAACAGCATAACCAAACATGTAAGGTTACGCAATTTTCAGATCAATAAACTTCTTTGCTGCACTTAGTGTGTGTGTTAGTGGGATAATCTCCCTTCCTTGGTTCTCTAAAGAACTGAAAACGACTTATCGAAGAACAACTGTTTTCGTGACGTCATCCTTATACTTCTCGTTCGCGAATCAATATTCATTGGGTGGGGGTCTCCGTTTCCAATAGTGCTCGTGCCTAGGTACAAGTTATCTTTGTGTCACACTCATATCAAACCTGATTTACTTGGTTTTCCAGGAATTGGTGTCTTTGCGTGTGGGTTGCGTGACCACGTGATCACGAGGTTCGCATCAGTAGTACTGACTCCTCCACGGACACTGCCACCAGCTTCACATCGACTTCCCAAACCAACAACTCCTCTCTAGCCCAGGTAGCCTTCCACTCTCTTCTCCTTTATTCTTCTTAATCCTTTCTATAGTTGTTGCATGCAGAATTCGCACTGCATGCAACAACAAAAATAATTAACATGGTTGTTGGGTCAGGCCAGCAATCATGCGGACCTGTTTCAGTCCGGCCCGGATGGTTGGGCCCAGCCAACCCAGCAAAAAAAACAAAAAAAAGGAGACCAGATATGTTGGGCTAACATCGGCCCAACCCCTTTTTGGGCGATATCGATCCCACACCTTTACATCACCGACCCATCCAGGATGGTCTCAACCCGTATATCTAGGCTGGCCCAGCCCAATACATTTACATGATGATGATGTCATATTATTAAAAAATATAAAAAAAATTCCAAAGATCATTTTAAAATATTTCTGATTTTTTCGCTTGTTTTTTTACCAATTTTGTTTAATATTAGGCTATATTTTTTTACACTCTAAGATACAGATCCAATATCAAAATACTTGGTTTTCTTCGAAATATTTCCTAAAAAAATTTAAAAAATTTTAAAAAAATAACAAAACTTTTAAATTAATTTCCCCTTTAAAAAAAATATTTTGTTTTCATGTATAAGGGCAGATCCTAAAGAGTTTTCTAAGCATATTTTCAAAAACAAAAGAATTGCATCTTTCTCATGTTTTAAAAAAGCAAAAAAAAATAGATATTGTAACCAGTTTATGATTATCCGTTAAGATTTGTCCAAAACATCAAAAACTCTTTACCAATCATTTTATTCATTTTTATATTAGGGTTTGGATGTAGACTTTAATATTTGAGGGTGTAAAGATACATAATATAGTACACCCTCAGATATTAAAGATACAAAGTGTAAAATAAATACAATGCTAAAATTTGAATTTTAGAATGATTAGGATTAAACCTAATGAAATAAAGATTCTCTCACGAAGGGAGATCTGCCTTAGACCTTAGAAGAAGACCAACAGATAGAAACTCGACCTAGAAAAACAATCAAACAACAATGCAACTTATCTTAGGTATGGTGTACTAGAGTAATGCATCAATACCTTTCTCGGAGTCTCGCAGACCATAGGTTTCCTAGTAATCATAATACCAGGTGGTAATTCTTGAACATTAATAATAATTTTATGATTAAACTCAAAACCTTTTCCCTTCCAACAACATACCTCTCAGGAGGCTTTCATTTCAAAACGCTCCAGTCCCGACGTAGCCCCTGCGATAGTATGATGACTCCACTAGGGACCACCTTGTCTGGTCAAACTAAGCTTTGCTTGTTTGCTTGTTTGTCTGTGTACTTTTGTTGGTCTATTTAATTTAATTTTAGCACGTATATTTTACGACTTTAGCATTTTTACTTCATGTTCATGCATAAATACATCATGTATGGATTAATTTTATGAATAAACTCATTTTTAGGTTAGGTGAGGAGTAGCGGTCTGCCTCATGACTTTTAGTCAAGGTTTAGATTTGTGAAACATCCAACTATGAGCTGAGTGTTTTCTCGGTAATGACGGTCACACCGTGCCCTAATCATTCCTTGTAAGCTCCCATATCGCCTTCACGTAAGGTAGTCACTAGGTAACTCATAGATCTTTTTGAGACCAGGCAGAAAAGTCTACCCCTCATATAATGACCTTGAACCTGCCTTTAGAGTACAAACTATTTAATAATTCATTTGGCATCAACGTAAACCTGATTAAAATCCTGAGCTCTGCATGATTTCTAAGCTAAGACCATGACTTCTGTGACCTTTTTGGAATACAAGGAAAGATCTAAGATGATATAACTAGTTGAAGGGGATTGCCCAAGAACTAAGGTTGAGGAATTAATACATATAATCAAAATACCAATTGCTCTATAGACAACATAAAAAAGCTAATGCTAATTCTAGGGTACTTAGATAAGAATATGTTTGAGAAAAACTATGAGAGAATTGCTTATTTGATAAGGATCCCAATTTAGATTTCAGTAGTCAAATCTTCGATGCACTTCTAGGATCTGAACTGCAGATGTTTTACCTTTAGAGATGTTGATATAACCCCTACCATTGAAGAGTATGCCCAGATCTTGAATTCCCCAAATGACCCTCATAAAATATATTTCAGACAAAGAATTGATAGTACAATTGCAACGGTTGCAAAACTACTGCATCTAAACCAAGTTGATCAATACAGGATGTCTAATGGAGGGTTTAAGTGGAAGATGATTGAGAATAAACTGAAGACAAATAAAGAAAAAGGAAAGCTGGGCGAAGAAAGGTATTAAATAGTTGCTTTCACCATTTTTGGGCTAGTTCTGTTCTACTTAGAAGTCGCTGGGATTATCAGCATTAACGCTGCTAACGCCTTCATTGAGTATGAACAGGCAAAGAATAACCCCACTTCAGCTATCTTGGCTGAAACTTTCCTATCTCTAAACCATTATAGGTTGCACGGTAAAGGAGCAATGTTGTGTTATATTCCTCTATTATTCATGTGGATAGTCAGCCACTTGGAGACATCAAGAGAAGTCTTTAACAATTTCTGGTGGTTCATCATGCCTCCTGGGTTGGTTATGAAGAGCATAATAACCTGGATGAAAAGGCATGGGTAAAGAAGTACCAAGCACTTCTTCATAGTAATTTCATATGGAAAGATCCAAGGGTAAGCAGCTCGACTCATCTTATGAGTTATGGTGACAAAGCATGGGTTCCACTAATTGGCTTGATTGTTTATATTAGCTAGATAGTTTGGAGGAGTACAGTACGTGCCAAGAACATAAGGGTTGGCATAATATACCGATCTATTTAAAAGGGCTAATTTTTTTGCCAAGTTAGACACCATCAGAAGTGATAGGGGGCGACCTGTTTTAGTCTACAAGGAGAAGCATCAAAAGGAGTCCTTAGTTATCCCTAATTACTCAATGTGGAGGAATGGTGGTTTATCTAAGAAGCTCCAAGGGATGAAAGAACAAAACATTTAGTTTATTATTACCTATTTGGGTCAATTTTGTAAGTTGGCTCAAATCAACCCACATATGGGATCCATTAGGGTTATTTAAAACATTATATAAGTTTTATGTATGCTGAAAAGCAGAACATGGTGAATTTATGAAATAAACATGTGTTTTGCGTGGTGCAACACGTTATCTTTGATGGGACAAAGATCAAATCTGACTTATCAAGGTATAACTAACCTTGTGGCATCATTCATTTCAATTCCAATAATGTGGGTGCCTTCGAACAGGTTTTCATTGTGTCACACTTCGCAAACCTGATTCTCGACTTTCTTGGGGAAGTATCATCTTCGTTAGGGGCTGCTTGATCGCGTGATCAAAAGGTTTGTATTAGTTGGTATCCGAGCTAGGCTCCAAAATCAGGTTATATCCTTTTAGTTTTCATTAACTATTTGTTTCGTGTCAGTTTCTCCTCGTCTTCTTTTTGTTTCAGGTCAGTATTTGTTTTTTTTCTTGTGTTTATTCTTATTATTATATGGTTTTTTGTGTTCTAATTAGAGTAGAAAAGAAGAAGAGAGGAAGTAATCAAAAAACGTTATTTGGGATAAGCCAAGTCTTTAATACATATGTTTCGCAGCAGCATATCAAAACTTATTATAATTAACTCAAAATTGATATTCTGGTATATAGTGTGAAATCGCGCTAAATATCAAGTTTCACGTCATGTGGACATTGTTGGGCCTAGGTTCTAAATTCAGAATCAACTCAAAATTTATATTCTGTTTACTGGGGATCCTATCGAAAATTATATTAAATTTGAGGTTATTTAGATATACATTTCTTTAAGTTCCAGAATCGGGTTTTGTCTTGCCGTAACGGGTATGTTTTGCGTTAGCTTTCAAAACTTGTTTTGTTTCTGTTGATTTCGTTCCTAACAGTATATTATCATCATATTTGAGATAATTGGTTGTTGTTTGAGTCATTTTCATCACTTTCACATCTGTTTGTTTTCGATTAATTCTGGTCCAAATAAAAGTTAGATTTGCAATTTCGAGTCTAAATCAATGTTATTTCTGTCGTAAACTCTATTATTATTGTGTCTTCATCTTTTTCTTCTTGTTTTTTTTTTATTTTTCTATTTGTGTCATGTATTCAGTAAGGGAGAGGGAACGAAGGAGGATTCTAGCTCAAGGATGCAAAAAACTAGGCCATGGTTTGGGCGTTTTAGGACGAGAAGTTTATAAGTAGAAGATTATTCTATGATCTTCAAGCTTCATGGGAAAAGGAGGTACAACGCTAAAAGAATGAAAGACGAAGGAGGGTTGCTGTGGTTATTACTCAAAAGTATATGCACAAGTGGTTAGTACGACGTGCTTATTTGAAATTCTTATAAGTCACTACTTCGATACAGTGTTGTTGGAGAAAGGCGTTACCAATAAGAGAATTTTGAAGGCTTAAACAAGAGGCTAATGAAATCACTACTAATCCTATTCAAGATTCGAGGGCGAATCTTCTTGAAGAGAGAGGGAATTATATGATTCAGGTTCAGCCTTGGATTCCTAATAGTAAGCATTCGGTTGCGTTTGAGATTGGTTGTGGATATGATTCAGTATATCGTTCAGCCTTGGGTTTTTCATGATAAGTCTTTACATAGGGATGCATTCGGTCAGATCAAGGTTCTTATGGATGATGGGTCCAGCCCAATTGATATAGTTCAGCCTTGTGGTACGACCTAAGCAAGGTTAGATTCAGATTTTGGCGTAAAATTTTCTACCGTCCAGGTTTACTCTATTGAGCATAACTCCAAATCCAACCGTTGGATCGAGCTGCAACTTTACCAGAAGATTCCAGAGGTATTTGTTTATATTGGGGTAACTTTTTAGGTGAATCAGAGTTTAAAAGGACTTGCGATATAGGGACTTGCGATACAAGTTGAATGAATTTTATTATTTATTTCCTTTTAACCTGTGGACTTCCTATTTGGCAAGGATCATATTTCAAAAAGGATGTGACAGCTTGTTTTGGGAATTTCCTTGTTCAACAAGAATCTTTAATGATCTGCAACATAATTTTCAAGAGTGGCAACGATTCATTAATGTTCCAGAATCCTTTTCTTATAAGAATTCTTTATTCATCCTAGCTGCACAAGAAACAAAAGGCTAGTGGTATTTAATTACAGATTAGTTATTTTTACTACTTTCTTTCATGTTTGGGCTTAATTAATACTTGTTTTTTAGTTAGGATCTAAGGCTTGATTGGATCAGGCTATAGGCTTTTCAATTTAGGGTTTTTAGGTTAGTTTTGTATATGGGTAAGTTCAGCCCACTAGGGTAGATACATTAAGGTTAATTTTTAAGAACTATTTAAACACATGTACCAAAAATTTCAGCAGTGATTGATGAATATTACTTCTGAATATTTTAGTTTTAACGTGTGAGAGTGATTCTTACATTCTTCAGTTCTTGAATGAACTGAATCTAACTTATAAAAGATTAACTGGTTTCGTGGCATCATTCCAATAGTGTTGGTGACTTGGTGCAGGTTTTCATTGTGTCACACTCCTATCAGACCTATTTCAGCTTTCCGGGATCAGATCTCAATCTGGATTGTGGGTTGCGTGACCATGTGATCATGAGGTTTCGCATCACTAATTCTTTTGGTGGGTAATTCGGCCACGTCAGGATAGGTTATGCATGAGATATTTTTGTGCAGCATAGAAAGTTTATTTGGAGTATATTTTGGGTTTGGTTTGGGCCCTATTAATGAATATGGGTTTGGGCCACATGGGTTTCAAAGTTGGCATGGGCAAATTAAGATGTGAGGATCAGATTAGATTTATTTGGGATTGATTTTCTAATACTACAAGGACTTAAATCAACAAACTATTCTCCTAAAATTCAAGGAAATTTTGTTCATTATTTTACCTATTACTTAGGAGAATTTTATCAACAAAGGAGGAAGTTTCCTAGTTAGCCAAGGATTCTAGGGGGGCTGCCATATATGATTTCCTAAACTAGGAAAGATTAATTAATGATTATCTTAGTCTAGGAAGGAAACTAAATTGACAGGTATAAAAGAAGGAGATTTTCTTTATTAATTACCCATGTAAAACAAGAAAACTGAGCACAACAAGGCAAAAGGACTTTAGAATCAATTCCACATTCAGATTAGATTTTCTAGTCTATTTGGAACTTATTATGGGTGGCAAATCTCGCTCTAGCATATCTAGGATATTAATTTTGGATTTTTATTATTTTTATTATTTTCTTCTTAGTCTTTGGTCTATTATTATTTATTTGGGTCAATTTTGTAAGTGGGTTATTTGAAACATTATATGAGTTTTTTGTATGTTGAAAAGTAGAACATGATGAATTTATGAAATAAACGTGTTTTGCATGCAACACGTTATCTTTGCTGGGACAAAGATCAAATTTGACTTATAAAAGTATAAGACCTTGTGGCGTCAATCGTTTCAATTTCAATATTGTTGGTGTCTTGGGACAGCCTTTCATTGTGTCACACTTCGCAAACCAGATTCTTGGCTTTCTTAGGGAGGTATAATCTTTGTTGGGGGTTGCTTGACCACATGTGATACGATCCAGGCAAGGTCAAATTCGAATTTTGATGTAAAATGTGCAACTATACAGTTTTACGATAACAATTATAATTCTCAATCCGACCGTTGGATGGACCTAAAATGTTATGTGGCGTCTCCTGACATGTTTTTCTACCTTGGGTTAAAATATCAGGTCAATCGGAACTCGAGAAAGCATCAAAATACTAGTAAATAGAGGTTGTACGAATTTTGTTATTTACTTTTGACTTTTAGACTTCCTATTTGACTAGAATTCTTTTCCTAAAAGTATGTGACAACTTGTTTTGGAAATCTCCTAGTTCTACAAAGATCGTTAATGGGCTGCAATAGATTTTTTAAGTATGGTAAGGATTCATAAATATTTCAGAATCCTTTTCTTATAAGGATTCTTTATTCATCCTAACTACAATATGGAAAGAAGACTTCAGAATTAATTATATCTTTAGTGATGACTTCCTAGTTTATTTAGGACTTCTTAACAGTGACAAATCTGATTCTAGCATATTTAGGGATAGTAATTTTTGGATTTTTATTATTTTCTTCTTAGTCTTTGAGTTATTATTACCTATTTGGGTCTATTGTAAGTGGGCCTCATATAAGTCCACCTAAGAGGGGTCCATTAGGGTTTATTTAAATCTAGAGTTAGACAATTCAGATTAATAAAACTTCTTGTTTGCCGCACTTTGTGTGTGTGTCTTGGTGGGATAATCCCTCTTCCATGGTTCTCTAAAGAACTGAAAATGACTTATCAAAAAACAATTGGCTTCATGACGTACATCCTTATACTTCTCGTTCGCGAATCAATATTCATTGGGTGGGGGTTTTCCGTTTCTTATATCCAAGAATTGGTGTTTTTGCGTGTGGGTTGCGTAACCACGAGATCACGAGGTACGCATCAACGTGATCAAGAGGTTTGCATCAGCCAGGTGGAAGATAGGCCACCCATTGCTATTAAACCCAAACGAAAAAATGTTAGCAATGGGGAAGACCAAAGGATTGAGCTCGGCAACAACAAAAGCCATCAAGAATTCTTGGAAGACCAGCTCCTGAAAGATGCAGATAAAGGCCTCTCTGAACCAACAATTGAGAGAAAAAGATGGGCAGCTGGAAGAAAGAAAGACCAAGTATGGTGACCTAGTAAACTATGTTGTTGCGCGTTTAATATCCTTGCAAGATTAGGAAATTCTCAAAACTAGCTCCACATCCTTGTATGAAAAGAATCCTAGCCAAATAAGAAGTCCGCAAGTCAAAAGAAAGTAAATAACAAAATTCATACAACTTTTGTTGACCAGTATTGAAATGTCTTCCTGAACTCTAATTGACAACATGTTAGGAGAGAATTTTGACTATTGCCGTGAAATTGGACAATTGAGCATTTTATGTCAGAATCCGATTCTTATTGTTTTTTTGTTGTGCGAATCGTATCAATCATCATATTAGTTATTTTTTGTGGTTTGCTAAAATCTTTTGGTTCCTTTGTTTGAGCACCTTTAATCATTAGGGATTTTTTGTGTTTCTTGCACTTGCCCCTAGGGTGGGGTGTGATCCTAACCACGATTATACTTCAAGAAAATTGCATGAGGCTCAAAAGGGGTGTAAGGGATTTTTTTTTAGTGTTATGAAAGGACTATTAAAGATGGTCTTTTCTCATTTCAAACGCGTGTATTCAAAATCAGTAGTCTTTTATGCAAATATGCAAAATAGTTTCTCATTATTCATTCAGCTAAAACTCATGGTGTTTGGGTTACTTTTTAGTTTTTTTTTTTAGGAGTGCAGCCACATTTCTAAGAGATCACTTGAATTTTCAGAACTTGAATTTGATTTCTTTTTTTGTACTAAAACCTTGATTTCCAAAAGGTTTTCATGAAAATATGAGATCATGAACATTTTTTTTAAAAGAAAAAGGGAAACATACTAAAGAAATCGTGGCCAAATTTTGATTTTATTGATTGATGGGAATAATACATCAGGCATAGTATATCTTTACAATATCATAATCGGCTGTATGAATTTTGTTATTTACTTTCTTTTGAGCTGTGGACTTCCTATTTGGCAAGGATCCTTTTTCTAAAAGGATTTGGTAGCTTGTTTTGGGAATTTTCTAGTTCCACAAGAATCTTTAATAAGCTGAAACATAATTTCTAAGAGTGGCAACGATTCATTATTGTTCTAGAATCCTTCTCTTATAAGGATTCTTTATTCATCCTAGCTACACAAGGAAACGAGGGTTAGTGCTATTTAATGACATTAATTATTTTTATTATTTTTTTCATGTTTGGGCTTAATTAAAACTTTGTTTTGAGCTAGGATCCAAGACTTTTTTGGATTAGGTTATTGGCTTTTCATTTTAGGGTTTCTAGGTCAGTTCAGCCCACAAGGATAGATCCATTAGGTTTAATTCTTCAAGAATTATTTGAACTTATTTAACCAAAATTTCGGAGCCATTGATGAATATTACTTCTGAATTTTTCAGTTTTAACGTGTGAGAGTGATTCTTGTAGTCTTCAGTTCTTGAATGAACTAAATCTGACTTATCGAAGATTAACTGGTTTTGTGGCATCATTCTACTTCATTCCAAAAGTGTTGGTGCCTTGGGGCAGGTTTTCATCGTGGCATACTCCTTTCGAACCTATTTCGGCTTTCCGGGATCAGATCTCAATTTTGATTGTGGGTTGCGTGACCACGTGATAACGAGGTTCGCATCAATGTAGATCTTCTGCATCTATTTTTGTCACAATTAAGGCTCCTCCTGAAAAAACCTTTCTCACCATATATGGTCCCTCATAGTTTGACGCCCACTTTCTCTGATCTTTTCCTGATGTTAGTGAGATCTTCTTCCTTAAATACCCTTGGTCTAGGCTTCTTGTTGTTTGCTTTCGTCATTCTACTTTGATATAACTGGTGGTGGCAAATGATTGCTAGTCTCTTTTCATCGATTAAGTTTAACTGCTCAAATCTTAACCTTGCCCACCCTGATTCATCTAGCGCCGCATCTTTCAGGATTCATAATGATGGAATATCTATTTCTAAAGGCATAACCGCCTCCATCCCATATACCAAAGAACATAGGGTTGCATTTGTGGAAGTTCTGATTTTGGTGCGGTGTGCATGAAACGCGTACGTAAGCATCTCATGCCAATCTTTATAAGTGACCACCATTTTCTAAATTATCTTCTTGAGATTCTTATTAGCTGCCTCGATCGCTCCGTTCATTTTTCGGTCTGTAAGGTGAAGACTTGAGATGTTTAATCTTCCATTTGGCACAGAGTTCAACAATAAACTTTCCCTTGAAATTCTAAGCGTTATCAGTTATCAATCTTGCTGGTAAACCATAACGACAAACCAAGTCCTTCTCAATGAATCTGTGCTCGTTGTTTGTTTTGGGATTGATTGGCCCTATGATATCAAAACCCCACATATCAAAATGCCAAGGCGAGGTCATACTGAACAGCGATTCTAGAGGTGCATTTATCTTCTCACCATATATCTAACACTTACGACACTTTCTAACATAGTCTGCACAATCTCTCTCCATGGTCAACCAGAATACCCTGATCTTTGCATTTGTTTTGCTATCATATATCCCTTGGCGTGTGTGGCACAAATCCCCTCAAGGACCTCCTTCAAGGCTTGCTCAATCTCGTTCTCATTCAGACACCTAAGTAGAGCCCTGTCAAATGACCTTTTATATAAGATTTCCTCATCTAAGTAAAAATTCATGACTATTCTCCTCAAAGTCTTCTCATTTGTCTTAAAAACCCCTGAAGGGTATTCCTAGTGCTGGTGAAACCTCTTGATGTCACTATACCACGGTTTTCCGTCTAGTGATTCTTCAATTGTGTCGTAGTGAGCTTGGAGGTCTCTGACTTCAATATTTATTGGTTGGATCTTGTCCCAAGGCATCAGCAAAGTGATTCTTATCTCTGCTCATGTGGGTGAATTTGATCTCTTAAAATTCATTTACTAACTCCAAAAGATAGTTTTGATATGGCTTAAACCTCTCATCCTTAGTTTGCCACTTCCTTTTTACTTGGCAGATGATTAGGAAGGAATCCTTGAACACTTTTAACCTTGAGTTCTAAAACAGCTTTCAGACTGATTATGCAGGCTCATACTCAACCATGTTATTGGTACATTCAAATTGTAGCCTTACCGAAACAGGAAACTACTTCTTTTATGGGAAAATTATTACTACTCCGGATTCATTTCCTGATATGTTTACTGCTACATCAAAGTAAAGGGTCCAGCAATCACTCTCCTCACTATCATTCATGACTATCAACATATTTTTCTCATAGAGGTCAAAATTTAATGGTTCGCAGTCTTCCACCACATGATCTGCGAGATGGTCAGTTATCGCATTTCCATTTATAACTTTTCTTGTCATAAAAACAATGTTATATTCTGCCAACAACACTTGCTACCTTGCTATTCTACTTGACAAGTAAGGCTTTTCACAGATGTACTTGGAACGGGTCTAATTTCGAGATCAACCAGGTTGTGTAGTACAACATTTATTGACTAAGTCTTTTTGTGCTCCATACCAAAGAACAATATAGCCTTTCAATTGTCGTTTACCTGGACTGACAGTCATTGAATTTTTCACTCAAGTAGTAAATGCCTTACTCTTTACTTCCTGACTCGTAATGTTGACCCAACAAACAACCCATGGCTATTTCTATTACTGACAAATACAGGATCAGAGGCCTTCTTGGTGTTGGAGGTACTAGTAGTGGAGGGTTTCACAATTACATCTTTATCTTATCAAAGGCTTCCTGACAATCATTGTCCTATACTCCAGGATATTACTTCCCTCTTTATCTTAGGTGTCGACATTTCCTAGATGGTTTTGGCTTTATCTGGTTAACTTCTATTCCTCGACCACTTACTACAAAACCAAGCAATTTTCTTGTCCTTACCCCGAACGAGCATTTTATAGGATTCAGTTTTAGCTAGTATTTTCATAGCCTCTCAAACAGTCTCCTCAATACTTGCACGTGATTTTCTTCTTTTTTTGATTTTGCAAGTATATCATCCACATAGACCTCCACTTCTCAGTGTATCATATTATGGAACAGAGTAACCATTGCTCTTTGTTATGTAGCCTTGACATTCTTCAACCCGAATGACATCACTTTATAACAGAATGTTCCCTAAAGCGTGAACAATGTGGTCTTCTCTTTATCTTCTTTTGCCATTCTAATATAGTTGTATCGTATCCATAGAATCCATCCATGAATGAATATGTGGGCATTCTTTGCAGCCTTATCAACCAGAACATCTATGTGGGGTAAAGAAAAATCATCCTTTGGGCAGCGCCTTATACACTCGAATCTTGCCATCCTTTTTGGGAATTACAACCACTTTAGCTACCCATTGAGGATAATGGACCACATCCAGAAATCTTGTATCCCATTGTTTTTGTATTTCTGCCTTCACCTTGAGTAGCATATTTGGGCGCATTCGTCTGGTTTTCAACTTAACTAGTTTGCTTCCCTCTACCTAAGGAATCTTATGCATCGCTATGTAAGTGTCTAGACTGGGCATATCTATATAAGTCCATGCAAAAACATCTGCATACTCATGTAAGAGAGAGACTAGCCTATTTCTTTCCTTGGTTGTAACAAGAGCACCGACATTTAACTCCATCTTCTTTTGCTCAGTTCTTAAATTGATGAATTCTAACTCTTCACTAGTAGGTTTCCATGTTCTCTTAGAGTTTTCTAACTCTTTCATATCTTCTTCTTTCCATTCTTCATCACCTATTGCAATAATATTATCAAAGTTTGGCCGATTATTCTTAGTGCAGTAGCTTCATGAATCGTTGGGACTTTCAGGATTCTTGAAAGTGTAAGGTGTGCTCGTGTAAGTGTGTTGTTTGCGAAGAGATACAAGGGTGAAGACAAATTATAGACACAAGAAAAATGTTTGATCTCATTAAAACAAGGGTGCTCATTTAACATAGGAAGTCTTGTGGCGTTATGAGCCACATTACCAACAAGACCGGAACATTCAACATGATCAAACAAGAGCAATTACTTTCTGAACATAATAGGAACATGAGCTTCTTCCAATTGTGGTACACCTCTCCTTCAGCTAATCTTTGCACAAAAGCTCTTGTAGAGGGCTCTTCAATGGCGTGGACAAAAATCCATGCGAGAACTTCATCCTTTATTTCCACCCTTGCCTCCTCTATCCATCACTCTTCTTGGCAATCAAGGGCGCTGATGTGAAGATCTGCTATGTGGGACTTAGTTACTTCTGAAGACCTTGGAAAAGATGCTTAAAGCGGTGGGATGGCAAGTCCTCTTCCTCTGACTCTCTTCCTTTAATCATTGTCATTCTTGCCTCCCTTCTAATCTGGGCAGCCCGCTTGTAATCCCCTTTCTTGGGCATATATCCAAGCTCAAACCTTTGATGATGCGAACCTCATGATAACGTGGTCACGCAACCCACAATCAAGATTGAGATCTAATCCCGGAAAGCTGAGATAGGTCTGATAGGAGTGTGAAACAATGAAAACCTGCTCCAAGGTACCAACACTATTGAAATAAAGTAGAATAACACTATGAAGCCAGTTAATCTTTTGTATGTGGGTCAGTTCAGCCCACAAGGATAGATCCATTAGGGTTACTTTTAAGAACTATTTAAACACATGTAACCTTAATTTTGGCATCCATTGAAGAATATTACTTCTGAATTTTTCAGTTTTAACGTGTGAGAGTGATTCTTGCATTCTTCAGTTCTTGAACGAACTGAATCTGACTGATTGAAGATTAACTGGCTTCATGGCGTCATTCTACTTCATTCCAATAGTATTGGTGCCTTGGGGCAGGTTTTCATTGTATAACACTCCTGTCAGACCGTTTTTGGCTTTCCGGGATCAGATCTCAATCTTGATTGTGGGTTGCGTGATCACGAAGTTCGCATCATACATTCTTGATAAAAGAGGAGACTTCATTCAAATATTCTCTATATTTGTTGACGTTGTTACTAATCCCGGAAGCTGTCACTCATAGCTCATTGGCCTTTCAGGCAGCCATATCAATTAGCTTGTCAATTTGTTCAATCTTGTAATGGAATAGAGTGCTGTCTTGAAGTAGTGTTCCATTATTGATGGCGACTGATTCGTTGTTCCTTTCCAGTATTTGAACCATCTTCCCTAACTACTAGATCTGATTTCTGACCCTTTGCAGTTCTTCTTTCTCTATATCAAGTTCAGCTATTTTAGTATTTAGTTGTACATTAAAGTTGTTGATATAGTCCTGCCACTACTCAAATTGTTCTTGCATTTTCTTCACTTCCTCCTCTCGGGACTCAAGCTCGATTTGTGTTGCAAAAAATTGGTTTTTTAGGGCATTTACTTTGTCTAGATATTCTCTCATATTTGATTCGGCTTCCTTTTCCTCGTCCACCTGAACCTAGTATCGAGCTCTCAAGCTTCTTTCCTCCTCAATGGTGAGATCAACTAATGTGTTCTTCTCTTTTTCATCTTCCCACTTTAACTTATAATGATCTCTATCTATCTTCAAAGAAGATATTAACTCTTCATCAACATGTTCTCTACTTTAAGGGCTTTTTTTAGAGTCACCAACTAATACGATCCGAACAACAAAAAAGAAATCAAATTCTGATTCTGATGTAAAATGTGCAACCATCTAGTTTTATGGCAATAGTTATAATTCTCAATTTGACCGTTGGATCAAACGACAATTTTATGTGGAATCGCCTGACATGTAGTCCTACCTAGGGTCACATTTTAAGTCAATCAGAGTTCGGGAAGGTATCACAATATTGGTCAACAAAGGTAGTATGAATTTTGTTATTTACTTTCTTTTGACTTATGAACTTTCTATTTAGCTAAGATTCATTTCCTACAGTTGGTTTTAGGAATTTTCTAGTCTTGCAAGGATATTTAATGGGAAACAACATAGTTTCCATGTGTAATATGAACTCCATATTAATGTGGAATCCTTATTGATGCGAACCTCGTGATCATGTGGTCACGCAACCCACACGCAAAGACACCAATTCCCAGAAAGTCAAGTAAATCAGGTTTGATAGGAGTGTGACACAAAGATAGTTTGTCCCTAGGCACTAGCACTATTGGAAACAGAAACCCCCACCCAACAAATATTGATTCGCGAACGAGAAGTATAAGGATGACGCCACGAAGACAGTTGTTATTCGATAAGTCGTTTTCAGTTCCTTGGAGAACCAAGGGAGATTATCCCACCAACACATAACAAGTGCGGAAAAGAAGTTTATTGATCTAAAAATTACGTAACCTTACAGGTTTGGTTATGTCTTTATTTATACTGACTCTAGACTTAAAGAAACCCTAATGGACCCCCTTAGGTGGACTTATATGAAACCCATTTACAATTGACCCAAATAAGTAATAATAACCCAAAGACTAAGAAGAAAATAATAAAAATCCAAAAATTACCATCCTAAATATGCTAGAATCAGATTTGTCACTCTTAAGAAGTCCCAAATAAACTAGGAGGAATCTGATTTGAAAAATTGTGTTGCTGCCCCCTTTGATGTTGTTGATTAGCTTGGATTTCCTTGTTTAACTTGGACGAATAAGAAAATAAATTTCCTACTTTGTTGCTGATTTAATTAGTTTACGTCCTAAGTTAGGAAAAGCATTAAATAATCCTCCTCTCATTAGGAATAAGATCTGGCCAACTTCCTTACTTAATTAGGAGAATAAATTGCTTACTTTCTATCCTTGTAGCATTAGGAAAAAACAAGCCTAACAAGGCTGGTATTTGGTCGGACACATCATGATGCGAACCTCGTGATCACATGGTCACGCAAAGAAACCAATCCTCGGAAAGCAAAGTAAATCAGGTTTGATAGGAGTGTGACACAAAGATAACTTGTACCAAGGCACCAGCACTATTGGAAACGGAAACCCCCACCTAACGAATATTGATTCGCGAACGATAAGTATAAGGATGACGCCATGAAGACAGTTGTTCTTCGATAAGTCGTTTTTCAATTCATTAGAGAACCATGGAAGGGAGATTATCTCACCAATACACACACACACACAAAGTGCGACAAACAATAAGTTTTATTAATTTGAATTGTCTAACTTACATGTCTGGTTATGCCTTTATTTATACTAACTCTAGACTTAAATAAACCCTAATGGACCCCCCTTATGTGGACTTATATTAAGCCCACTTACAATTGACCCAAATAAGTAATAATAACCCAAAGACTAAGAAGAAAATAATAAAAATAATAAAAATCCAAAAATTACCATCCTAAATATGCTAGAATCAGATTTGTCACCATTAAGAAGTCCCAAATAGACTAGGAAATCTGATCTGAAGGTAGAATTTATTATGAAGTCTTCTTTCCTTTTTGTAGCTAGGATGAATAAGGAATCCTTGTAAGAAAAGGATTCTGAAATAATTATGAATCCTTGCCACACTTGGAAACTATGTTGCAGCCCATTAAAGATTTTTGTAGAATTAGTAGATTTCCAAAAAGAAGCTGCCACATCCTTTTAGGAAAAGAATCCTAGTCTAATAGGTAGTCCACAAGTCAAAAGGATACTAATAACAAAATTCGTACAGCCTTTGTTGACCAGTATCGTGATGCCATCCCGAACTCCGATTGATCTGAAAATTTAACCCAAGGTAGAACCACATGTCAGGAGACTCCACGTAAAATGCCAGGCCGATCATAAGGTCGGATTTAGAATTATGACTATTGCTGTAAAATTTTATAGTTGCACATTTTACGTCAAAATCCAAATTTGACCTTGCCTGGATCGTATCAGTTTAAATCAGGGTTCTAGGTTCGTGGATGAGTATTTCAAGGAAATGGAGATCGCAATGATTCGAGCCAATGTGATTGAGGATAGGGAAGCTACTATCAAAATCCGAATTTGACCTTGCCTGGATCGTATCCGTTTGAATCAGGGTTTTAGGTTCGTGTATGAGTATTTCAAGGAAATGGAGATCGCAATGATTCGAGACAATGTGATTGAGGATAGGGAAGCTACTATGGCTAGATTTCTAAATGGACTGAATAAGGAAATTGCGAATGATGTAGAATTACAACATGGTGTGGAATTGGAGGACATGGTCCATATGGCAATGAAGGTGGAGAGGCAAATAAAGAGAAGAGGTAGTACGCATTTTCATACCAATTCGGCTTCATATTTGTCAATATGAAGGCCGAATTTGAAGAGAGAAGGGGGTTTTCTAACCAAAGCCTTATGCAAAGGCCGAACCACCTAACGCCAAAAATGATGCTCATACAGATTGGAAAAGTAAATCTGAATCTCAACCTACTCGTGATAGAGATATTAAATGTTTTAAGTGTTTAGGGAAGGGGCACATTGCATCTGAGTGTGCAAACCGAAGAGTTATGCTTACAAGAGACAATGGGGAGGTTGAATCTGAAAGTGAAGAGATGCACCTTTGGTGGATTGTAGTGATGAGGACATTGCATATTTAGTTGAGAGGGAGGCCTTAGTTTTAAGGCGTGTGCTGAACATCCAAATCAAAGAAGATGATGTTGATCAGCAACGGGAAAACATATTTCACACTCGATGTCACATCTGAAACAAGGTATGTAGCATGATAATCGATGGAGGTAGTTGTGCTAATGTAGCTAGTGATACTCTTGTGAAGAAATTGAATCTGAGTTGTGTTAGGCATCCTAGGCCTTATAGATTGCAATGGTTAAATGAATGTGGTGAAGTGAAGGTTACTAAGCAAGTATTGATTGTGTTTGCTATTAGGAAGTATTCTGATGAGGTTATGTGTGACGTAGTCCCAATGCATGCTAGTCACTTACTTTTGGGGCGTCCATAGCAGTTTGATCAGAATTCATGATGCGTTTAGAAATAGGTTCACTATTGTAAGTGATGCGAACCTCGTGATCACGTGGTCACGCAACCCACACGCAAAGACACCAATTCTCGGAAAGCCAAGTAAATCAGGTTTGGTAGGAGTGTGACACAAAGATAACTTGTACCTAGGCACCAGCACTATTGGAACCGGAAAGCCCCACCCAACGAATATTGATTCGCGAACAAGAAGTATAAGGATGACGCCACGAAGCCAGTTGTTCTTCGATAAGTCGTTTTCAATTCTTTAGAGAACCAAGGAAGGGAGATTATCCCACCAACACACAACAAGTGCAGCAAAGAAGTTTATTGATATGAAAATTGCGTAACCTTACATGTTTGGTTATGCCTTTATTTATACTGACTCTAGACTTAAAGAAACCCTAATGGACCCCCCTTAGATGGACTTATATGAAGCCCACTTACAATTGACCCAAATAAGTAATAATAACTCAAAACCTAAGAAGAAAATAATAAAAATCCAAAAATTACCATCCTAAATATGCTAGAATCAGATTTGTCACCCTTAAGAAGTCTTACATAAACTAGGAAAAATCTGATTTGAAAAATTTGTGTTGCTGCCCCCTTTCCTTTGATGTCCTTGATTAGCTTGGATTTCCTTGTTTAACTTGGACAAATAAGAAAACAAATTTCCTCCTTTGTTGCTGATTTAATTACTTTCCTTTCTATGTTAGGAAAAGCATTAAATAGTCCTCCCCTCTTTAGGAATAAGATATGGCCAACTTCCTTACTTAATTAGGAGAATAAGTTGCTGACTTTTTATCCTTGTAGCATTAGGAAAAAACAAGCCTAACAAGGCTGGTATTGGGTCGGACATATCAACCCCTTGTTCCACACGAATTGGGCTCTTCTTGGACCTGAACTAGATGAATTAAAGGCTGTCCATCATGCTCCTTAAATGTCCCAAGCCCCTCTAAGTCCATCTTGCTCCATAAGTTCTGAACAAGCTCATTCAATGCTTCTTTAAGTTTCTTTGCCCTAGCTCTTGTGATTGGCCCAATTGGCACCTCCAGTGGGTCGTTGGCATGATTACGCTTGGTGTTGGGCTGATCCGCATCAGTAAGGGATGGTAAAACGATCACTCTTGTACTTCTTTCTCCAAAACAAGTGTATGATGATCAAATGAAATTAAAAATGCAATGTGAGGATGGGAAGAGTGAAAATTCACGTGTGAACAATGATGAGAGAAGACCATCAGATTCGGCTAAACCTAAATCATTAATTAAACCGGTTGTGAGTGGAGGTAAAAATAGAGGAGTGAAGAAAGTAAGCTTGTGTGATGATAATAGTGTGGAAAAATTAAAGAAACAACCTAATTTTTATGCTAAAAGAGCTGAAATAAGATCTGCGTTTTTCAGTCATAAGCCGGTGATCTTACTTGTGTATAAGGAGGCTTATTTTAACACTAACGATCATAATTCTGCTATTCCTAGTGTGGCTGTTTCTTTGATGCAGGAGTTTGATGATGTATTCCCTGAAGACATCCCTAATGGATTACCACCATTAAGGGGGATTGAACATCAAATTGAAATCTGAAGTAATAAATAACCCAAAGACTAAGAAGATAATAATAAAACACAATAAAAATCCGAAAATTACCATCCTAAATATGCTAGAATCAGATTTGTCACCATTAAGAAGTCCCAAATAGACTAGGAAATCTGATCTGAAGGTAGAATTTATTCTGAAGTCTTTTTTCCTTTTTGTAGCTAGGATGAATAAGGAATCCTTGTAAGAAAAGGATTGTGAACATTTATAAATCCTTGCCACACATGGAAACTATGTTGCAGCCCATTAAAGATCTTTGGAGAATTAGAAGATTCCTAAAATAAGCTGCCACATCCTTTTAGGAAAAGAATCCTAGCCAAATAGGAAGTCCACAAGTCAAAAGGAAGTAAATAACAAAATTCGTACAGACTCTGTTGACCCGTGTTTTGATGCCTTCCCGAACTCTGATTGATTTGATATTTTAAACCACGGTAGGATAACATGTCAGAAGACTCCACGTAAATTTTCAGTTTGATCCAACGGTCGGATTGAGAATTATGATTGTTGCCGTAAAACTGGATAGGTGCACTTTTTACGTCAAAATCCGAATTTGACCTTGGCTCGATCGTATCAAGGTTTGTGAAGGATTTTAGTACTATTGCCTATACCGAAAGAACCATGTGTAGACATTTCAATGGACTTCGTCTTAGGTTTACCTAGGTCAAAACGGGGTAGGGATTCCATCTTTGTAGTTGTTGATAGGTTTTCAAAGATGGCACACTTCAGTCCATGTCATACCACCGATGATGAACTAACATTGTTGATTTATTCTTTAGGGATATGTACGGCTTCATGGGGCCCCTAATAACATTGTTTCTGATAGAGATGCTAAGTTCCTTAGCTATTTTTGGAAATGGACTGAATTCTTGGCTTCACGGGGTCCCTAGAAGGTGTTCTAGGGCAAATTGGGTACTAAATTGTTGTTTTCAACTACTTGTCACTCCCAAACAGACGGACAAACCGAAGTAGTTAATAGGACCTTAACACAACTTTTGCGTGATGTCATTCAAAAGAACTTAAAGAATTGGGAAGATTGTTTGCCATTTATAGAGTTTGCATATAATCATAGTGTGCACTCTACTATTGAATTTTCACCATTTGAAATTGTGTATAGATTTAACCCTTTAACTCCAATGGATTTGATTCCTTTGCCTGTTGATGAAATGGTTAGTTGGGATGGTAATTATAAAGCACAGGTGGTGAAGACACTCCATGAGAGTGTGCGACAACATATTGAAAAGAGGAATCATGGGTATGCGACCGAAGCCAAAAAGGGGTGCAAATATTGTCTTTCAGCCCGGTGATTGGGTGCATATGCGCAAGGAGAGATTTTCGGCCCCTAGAAAATCAAAGCTACAACCACAAGGAGATGGGTCATTTCATATCTTTAAGAGGATCAATGACGATGCTTATAAAGTTGATATGCCACATGAGTATGGTTTTAGTGCTACCTTTAATGGTTTTGATCTTACTATGTTTGATGTAGGTGATGATTCGAGGTCAAATCCTTTTGAAGAGAAAGGGGATGATGAGGATCAACCCAACACCAAGCGTAATCATGCCAACAACCCATTGGAGGTGCCAATTGGGCCAATTACAAGAGCTAGGACGACGAAGCTTAAAGAAGCATTGAATGGGCATGTTCAGAATATATGAAACAAAATGGACCTAGAAGGGCTTGGTACATTTAAGGAGAATAAAGGACAACCTTTAATTCATTTAATTCAGGTTTAATCGAAGTTCGGAAAGGCATCTCAATACGGGTCAACAGAGGATGTACGAATTTTGTTATTTACTTCCTTTTGACTTGTGGACTTCCTATTTGGCTAGGATTCTTTTCCTAAAAAAATGTGGCAGCTTATTTTGGAAATCTACTAATTCTACAAAGATCTTTAATGGGCTGCAACATAGTTTACAAGTGTGGCAAGGATTCAGAATTCTTTTCTTACAAGGATTCCTTATTCATCCTAGCTACAACAAGGAAAGAAGACTTCAGAATTAATTCTAGCTTCAGATCAGATTTTCTAGTTTATTTGGAACTTCTTAAAGGTGACAAATCTGATTCTAGCATATTTAGGATGGTAATTTTCGGATTTTTATTGTGTTTTATTATTATCTTTTTTTTTTGGTAAGTTGACGTATGTATTAAAAAAAAGAAGATACAAACATTATAAGGGGCATACCCCAGATTTACAATGATAACAGAAACATAAAACAACAGATGGCTACAGGCTAGCCACCGACCGTAAAACTGAAACCTCACTAGATTCGTTAGGGAAACCAATACAACCAGCTAACTAATAGATTAAGAATCTATGGTATTCACCCTCCAAGCTCGTTGGATCCTTGTGTTTTCATTTGTTGGTTTTATTATTATCTTCTTAGCCTTTGGGTTATTATTACTTATTTGGTTCAATAGTTAATGGGTTTCATATAAGTCCACCTAAGGGGGGTCTATTAGGGTTGATTTAAGTCTAGAGTTAGTATAAATAAAGGCATAACTAGACATGTAAGTTAGACATTTAAGATTAATAAAACTTCTTATTTGCCGCACTTTGTGTGTGTGTGTGTGTTGGTGAGATAATCTCCCTTCCATGGTTCTCTAAAGAACTGAAAAACAACTTATCGAAGAACAACTGTCTTCGTGGCGTCATCCTTATATTTCTTGTTCGCGAATCAATATTCGTTGGGTGGGGGTCTCCGTTTCCAATAGTGCTGGTGTCTAGGTACAAGTTATCTTTGTGTCACACTCCTATCAAACCTGATTTACTTGGCTTTCCGGGAATTGGTGTCTTTGTGTGTGGGTTGCGTGACCACGTGATCACGAGGTTCGCATCAAACCTTCTATGTAAACTCCTTACCTCACTTACCAATTTTGGTGTAGGCAAATCCTGGATGGCCTTAAAACTGTCTTCGACGCAACAACATGTACTAGCACAAGATGTAACTAGGGAGGAGATTAAGCATGCTATATTTAGTTTGAAAAACAACAAAGCCCCTGGTCTGGATGGCTTCAACGTAGGTTTCTTCAAAAGAATGTGGCACATAGTTGGGGAAGATGTAATCAACGTTGTTTGCTCCTTCTTTCAGACTCGTAGAATGCTTAAAGAAATGAATGCTACATCCATTTCCCTTATTCCTAAAGTTGCTAATCCTATGAGGTTGATAGATTTTCGTCCTATATCTTGCTGCAATACAGTTTACAAATGCATCGCTAAGATTCTAGCTGAGAGAATCAAAGCTGTTTTGCCATCCTTAGTAGGTCCGTATCAGACTACTTTTATCTCTGGATAGAGAATCAGCGACAACATTCTTTTGTCTCAGGAACTAATGAAAGGCCATCATAAATCTATGGGACCTGCTCGTTGTGTTATGAAAGTAGATCTGATGAAGGCTTATGACTCGGTTCAGTGGGATTTCGTTGATGCTACGTTAATAAATATGGGTTTCCCTAGAACAGTCATTGATTGGATCATGGTTTGCGTTACATCATGTCAATTCTCTATCAACGTCAATGGTGAGCTTGCAGGTTACTTTCAAGGGGGGAGAGGGCTGAGACAAGGTGATCCACTATCTCCATATTTGTTTGTCCTATGTATGGCAATCCTTTCGGGGCTGTTCTGCAAGATGAGTGCCAATCAAAACTTCAAGTTCCACTGGAGATGCAAGAAGGACAAAATTTCTCATCTTTGATTTGCAAACAACTTGATGATTTTTAGCAAAGGGGATGTAAACTCAATTTGTATGATCAGAACCGTGCTCATAGAGTTTCAAGATCTATCAGGTCTATATCCAAATCCAAACAAAAGTGGCATCTTCTTGAGTGGTCCGTTAAATGCTGGGAGGGAATAAATTATTTGTATTCTTGGGTTTAGCCTCGTGAGCTTCCTATGAAATATTTGGGAGTGCCTCTTATCTTGTCCAGACTAAAGGCTGTTTATTGTAAGGGCCTCGTGGATCGAATCACCTCTAAAGTTCAACATTGGACTTGTAGAACACTCTCATACGCAGGACGAGTACAACTGATTAATTCAGTTTTATTTTCCATCCAGGTCTATTAGGCATCTCTCTTCCTCTTACCTGGGTAAGTAATAAAAAATGTGGAGCAAATTTTGAGATCCAAGGCTTATTTATGGTCTTCCATGCAGCCTCTTAATCCTAGAAACAAAAGGAAAAGGTAGCCACCCATGTTGTTTCCAAGTTGTAGAAGGATTCTTTTGTTTCCTTTGCTGTCCTCACCTCATGGCCCAAATAAGGTTGTGTTGGACCCCTCTTGCACATGGATAAGATGTACTAGGGTCTCCTCTTGATACTCTAATGGACCTTTCAATTCTGACTTGGTTGAAACATTAAAAACCAATGCATTCAATGCCTCTTTCAATGCCTTTGTCTTGGACCGCGAGTCATTGGACCATTTGGAACATGTAATGGGTCTTTGCTGGTGTTTCTGGGCTGGTCCACATCAATCATATGAGATGGCATGACAACCTCTCTATGGTTTGACAATTGGCATCCTTACAGCCCGCTCTCGGATTCTTACGGTGAAAGATTCATATATGATTCAGGTATGAAAAAGAACGCGAGGGTGAATGTGCTGATTAATAACTTAGAATGGAGAATTCCTACCACTCATGCTATTGGCTGGCACCCCATTGTAGAAGCTATTCCTTCCAAATCTAATCCTAAGATTTGGTTGGATTCGCCAAATCAGAGATTCTCGGTCAAAGTAGCTTGGGAGCAACTATGAATTCATAATCAGATGGTTGAATGGCATGACATTGTGTGGTTCAAAAATGTTTTTCCAAGACAATCGTTTCTTCTATGGGTGGCTGTCCAACAGAAACTCACAACTCAGGATAGACTTCATCGGTTTGGTATACATGGTCCCAATAGGTGCTCACTCTGTCTCCGCAACAATGAAGATCACAACCACTTGTTACTCGCGAGACTATCATCGCAGTTTTGTTTTGCTTGTTTTTTATTTTTTATTGCTTCTTGAGTCATATATATATTTGGAGTGCGCTGCCAAGTTGGTTTTATTTGGTGTTGGTTTCAGTTTCGCAAGAACCGCAAGAAGATAAGACGAGAGGTGTGAGCCCGTGAGGACATTAAGAGTGATTGAAAGAAACACGAGCGACACGAGGAAAATTTTGTTTTTACCACTAACCAATTTTTGCAGGTACTATCATGTCAGATCAAAACAACACACCACCCCATCCCGAGGGAGAACTTATGTTCCAAATGCAAGCCATGACGTAGATGATGGAAAGTATGAATTTTGTGATGGGAAACGTGTGTGACAGACTTGATAGGGTGGAGAAATGTGGTAACGAGGCTGGTACAAGCACCCAAAATGTGAGGAAGCTTGGGTCTGAACCGAAAGCAAACAGTGGCAGTAGGGCCGAAAGGCCAAGGTGGGCTGATTATGAGGATTTTGAGGAGGCCGTTGATGATATTGGTGATGGTGGTTTTGAGGATGAGGCCATAGGCCATCGGGAAGGTTTTCGACAGCCTAGAAACCGAAGGGATTATGGGAATAGAACTAGGGGCCAATTCGGCCAAAGGGAAAATTTCTACAGTGTTGGGGGACATGCTGATTTAGATGGTGATTTGGATGCTATCAAACTGAAAATACCTTCTTTTCAAGGTAAAAACGATCCCGAAGCATATTTGGAGTGGGAGAAAAAGGTGGATTGGATTTTTGATTGCCATAACTATTCAGAGGCAAAGAAAGTGAAATTGGTAGTCATTGAATTCACGGATTATGCACTGATTTGGTGGGATCAGAATGTTATTAGTAAAAGGAGGAGTGGAGAGAGGCCGATAGCGTCGTGGGAGGAGATGAAAGTGTTGATGAGAAGGCGATTTGTGCCTAACCACTATTATAGAGATTTGTATCTGAAATTGCAGGGTTTGAATCAGGGTTCTAGGTCTGTGGATGAGTATTTCAAGGAGATGGAGATCGCCATGATTCTTTTTTTTGGGTAAGTTGACGTATGTATTAAAAGAAGAAGATACAAACATTATAAGGGGCATACCCTAGATTTACAATGATAACAGAAACATAAAACAACAGATGGCTACAGGCTAGCCACCGACCGTAAAACTGAAACCTCACTAGATTCGTTAGGGAAACCAATACAACCAGCTAACTAACAGATTAAGAATCTATGGTATTCACCCTCCAAGCTCGTTGGATCCTTGTGTTTTCATTTGTTAGTACGACATTCCTCATCAAATCAAGCTTATCACGAATGAAACATTCGATTTGATTAAGGACCAAATTCGGAGTTCTAGACATTCCAGTAAAGATCCTTTCATTCCGTTCTTGCCATACATGATACACTGTAGCTGCAAAACTCAGTTTACGAGAAAAATTGACGAAACTCTTGCTATGCCAAGAGACAGTGGCCCATCGAATCCATTCATCCCAGCCTTTTGTCATTCTTGGATCGGGAATGGAGATCGCCATGATTCGGGCCAATGTGATTGAGGATCGGGAAGCTACTATGGCTAGATTTCTAAATGGGCTGAATAGGGACATTACGAATGTTGTAGAATTACAACATTGTGTGGACTTGGTCCACATGGCAACGAAGGTGGAGAGGCAAATAAAGAGAAGGGGCAGTACACGTTTTCAGACCAATTCGGCTTCATCTTCCTCAATATGGAGGTCGAATTTGAAGAGAGAGGGGGCCGTCCAACCAAAGCCTTATGCAAATGCCGAACCACCTAAGGCCAAAAAGGATACTCATACGGATGGAAAAGGTAAATCTGAATGTCAACCTACTCGTGATAGAGATATTAAATGCTTTAAGTGTTTAGGGAAGGGGCACATTGCATCTCAGTGTCCAAACCGAAGAGTTATGCTTACAAGAGACAATGGGGAGGTTGAATCTGAAAGTGACAAATCTGAAAGTGAAGAGATGCCACCTTTGGTGGATTGTAGTGATGAGGAGATTGCATATCCTATTGAGGGAGAGGCCTTGGTTATACAGGCGTGCGCTGAACATGCAAATCAAAGAAGATGATGTAGATCAGCAACAGGAAAACATATTTCACACTAGATGTCACATCCAAAACAAGGTATGTAGCATGATAATTGATGGAGGTAGTTGTGCTAATGTTGCTAGTGATACCCTTGTGAAGAAGTTGAATCTGAGTTGTATTAAGCATTCTAGGCCTTATAGATTGCAATGGTTGAATGAATGTGGTGAAGTGAGGGTTACTAAGCAGGTTTTGATTCTGTTTGCCATTGGGAAGTATTCTGATGAGATTTTATGTGATGTAGTTCCAATGCATGCTAGTCACTTACTTTTGGGGCGTCCATGGCAGTTTGATCGGAAAGCGATTCATGATGGGTTTAGAAATAGGTTCACTATTGTAAAGATGGTAAAACCATCACTCTTGTACCTCTTTCTCCAAAACAAGTGTATGATGATCAAATAAAATTAAAAAAAGAATGTGAGGATGGGAAGAGTGAAAATTCACGTGAGGACAATGGTGAGAGAAAACCATCAGATTCGGCTAAACCTAAATCATTATTTAAACCGGTTGAGAGTGGAGATAAAAACCGAGGAGTGAAGAAAGCAAGCTCGTGTGATGATAGTAGTGTGGAAAAATTAAAGAAACAACATAATTTTTATGCAAAAGGATCTCAAATCAGATCTGTATTTTTCACTAATAAGCCAATGATCTTACTTGTGTATAAGGAGGCTTATTTTAACACTAACGATCTTGATTCTACTATTCCTAGTGTGGCTGTTTCTTTGATGCAGGAGTTTGATGATGTATTCCCTGAAGACATCAAATTGACCTTGTGCCCGGAGCTTCGATTCCTAACCGTCCAGCCTATAGAAGCAACCCCGAGGAGACAAAAGAGCTTCAAAGGCAAGTAGATGAGTTGATGATGAAGGGGTACATTCGTGAGACTATGAGTCCTTGTGCTGTGCCAGTGCTACTTGTGCCTAAAAATGATGGAACATGGAGGATGTGTGTTGATTGTCGTGCCGTCAATAGTATAACGGTAAAGTATCGACATCCTATTCCTAGGCTTGATGACATGCTAGATGAGTTACATAGATCATGTATTTTCTCTAAGATTGACCTAAAAAGTGGGTACCATCAGATTAGGATGAAAGAGGGTGATGAGTGGAAAACTGCATTTAAGACTAAGCATGGTTTGTATGAATGGTAAGTCATGCCGTTTGGACTTACAAATGCGCCTAGCACGTTTATTATGCGTTTAATGAATCATGTATTGCGTACTAAACTGTTGTTTTCAACTACTTGTCACCTCCAAACAGATGGACAAACCGAAGTAGTTAATAGGACCTTAACACAACTTCTGCGTGCTATCATTCAAAAGAACTTAAAGAATTGGGAAGATTGTTTGCCATTTATAGAGTTTGCATATAATCGTAGTGTGCACTCTACTACTGAATTTTCACCATTTGAAATTGTGTACGGATTTAACCCTTTAACTCCAATGGATTTGATTCCTTTGCCTGTTGATGAAAGGGTTAGTTTGAATGGTAATCATAAAGCACAGGTGGTGAAGACACTCCATGAGAGTGTGCGGCAACAAATTGAAAAGAGGAATCGTGTGTATGCGACCAAAGCCAATAAGGAGGAAATTTGTTTTCTTATTTTTCCAAGTTAAATAAGGAAATCCAAGCTAATCAAGGACATCAAAGGAAAGGGGGCAGCAACACAAATTTTTCAAATCAGATTTTTCCTAGTTTATGTAGGACTTCTTAAGGGTGACAAATCTGATTCTAGCATATTTAGGATGGTAAGTTTTGGATTTTTATTATTTGTTTCTTAGTTTTTGGGTTATTATTACTTATTTGGGTTAGTGGGCTTCATATAAGTCCCCCTAAGGGGGGTCCATTAGGGTTTCTTTAAGTCTAGAGTCAGTATAAATAAAGGCATAACCAAACATGTAATGTTACGCAATTTTCAGATCAATAAACTTCTTTGCTGCACTTGTTGTGTGTTGGTGGGATAATCTCCCTTCCTTGGTTCTCTAAAGAACTGAAAACGACTTATCAAAGAACAACTGGCTTCGTGGTGTCATCCTTATACTTCTCGTTCACGAATCAATATTCATTGGGTGGGGGTTTCCGTTTCCAATAGTGCTGGTGCCTAGGTACAAGTTATCTTTGTGTCACACTCCTACCAAACCTGATTTACATGGCTTTCCGGGAATTGGTGTCTTTGCGTGTGGGTTGCGTGACCACCTGATCACGAGGTTCGCATCACTTACAATAGGGAACCTATTTCTAAACGCATCATGAATTCTGATCAAACTGCTATGGACGCCTCAAAAGTAAGTGACTAGCATGCATTGGGACTACGTCACACATAACCTCATCAGAATACTTCCTAATAGCAAACACAATCAATACTTGCTTAGTAACCTTCACTTCACCACATTCATTTAACTATTGCAATCTATAAGGCCTAGGATGCCTAACACAACTCAGATTCAATTTCTTCACAAGAGTATCACTAGCTACATTAGCACAACTACCTCCATCGATTATCATGCTACATACCTTGTTTCAGATGTGACATCGAGTGTGAAATATGTTTTCCCGTTGCTGATCGACATCATCTTCTTTGATTTGGATGTTCAGCACACGCCTTAAAACTAAGGCCTCCCTCTCAACTAAATATGCAATCTCCTCATCACTACAATCCACCAAAGGTGCATCTCTTCACTTTCAGATTCAACCTCCCCATTATCTCTTGTAAGCATAACTCTTCGGTTTGCACACTCAGATGCAATGTGCCCCTTCCCTAAACACTTAAAACATTTAATATCTCTATCACGAGTAGGTTGAGATTCAGATTTACTTTTCCAATCTGTATGAGCATCATTTTTGGCGTTAGGTGGTTCGGCCTTTGCATAAGGCTTTGGTTCGACAACCCCTTCTCTCTTCAAATTCGGCCTTCATATTGAGAAATATGAAGCCGAATTGGTCTGAAAACGCGTACTACCCCTTCTCTTTATTTGCCTCTCCACCTTCATTGCCATATGGACCATGTCCTCCAATTCCACACCATGTTGTAATTCTACATCATTTGCAATTTCCTTATTCAGCCCATTTAGAAATCTAGCCATAGTAGCTTCCCTATCCTCAATCACATTGGCTCGAATCATTGCGATCTCCATTTCCTTGAAATACTCATCTACGAACCTAGAACCCTGATTCAAACTGATACGATCCAGGCAAGGTCAAATTCGGATTTTGACGTAAAATGTGCAACTATACAATTTTACAGCAACAGTCATAATTCTCAATCCGACCGTATGATCGGCCTGGCATTTTACGTGGAGTCTCCTAACATGTGGTCCTACGTTGGGTTAAATTTTCAGATCAATCGGAGTTCGGGAAGGCATCACGATACTGGTCAACAAAGGCTGTACGAATTTTGTTATTAGTATCCTTTTTACTTGTGGACTTCCTATTTGACTGAGATTCTTTTCCTAAAAGGATGTGGCAGCTTGTTTTGGGAATATCCTAATTCTACAAGGATATTTAATGGGCAGCAATATAGTTTTCCAAGTGGCAAGGATTCATTAATGTTTCAAAATTATTTTCTTACAAGAATTCCATTTTCACCCTAGCTACAACAAGGAAAGAAGACTTCAGAATTAATTCTAGCTTCAGATCAGATTTCCTAGTTTATTTGGGACTTCTTAAGGGTGACAAATCTGATTCTAGCATATTTAGGATGCTAATTTTTGGATTTTTATTGTGTTTTATTATTTTCTTCTTAGTCTTTGGGTTATTATTACTTATTTGGGTCAATTGTTAGTGGTCTTCATATAAGTCCACCTAAGGGGGGTCTATTAGGGTTTATTTAAGTCTAGAGTTAGTATAAATAAAGGCATAACCAGACATGTAAGTTAGACAATTCAGATTAATAAAATTTCTTGTTTGGCGCACTTTGTGTGTGTGTGTTGGTGAGATAATCTCTCTTCCATGGTTCTCTAAAGAACTGAAAAACGACTTATCGAAGAACAACTGTCTTCATGGTGTCATCCTTATACTTCTCGTTCGCGAATCAATATTCGTTGGGTGGGGGTCTCCATTTTCAATAGTGCTTGATACGATCCAGGAAAGGTCAAATTCAGATTTTGACGTAAAATGTGCAACTATCCAGTTTTACTGCAACAGTCATAATTCTCAATCCGACTGTTGGATCGAGCTGAAATTTTACATGGAGTCTCGTGACATATTTTCCTACCTTGGTTTAAAATTTTAGGTCAATCAGAGTTTAGGAAGGTATCAAAACACGGGTCAATAGAGGCTGTACGAATTTTGTTATTTACTTCCTTTTGACTTGTGGACTTCCTATTTGGCTAGGATTCTTTTCCTAAAAGGATGTGACAGCTTATTTTGGGAATATACTAATTCTACAAAGATCTTTAATGGGCTGCAACATAGTTTCCAAGTGTGGCAAGGATTCATAATTATTTCAGAATCCTTTTCTTACAAAGATTCCTTATTCATCCTAGCTACAAAAAGGAAAGAAGACTTCATAATAAATTCTACCTTCAGATCAGATTTCCTATTCTATTTGGGACTTCTTAATGGTGACAAATCTGATTCTAGCATATTTAGGATGGTAATTTTCGGATTTTTATTATTTTTATTATTTTCTTCTTAGTCTTTGGGTTATTATTACTTATTTGGGTCAATTGTAAGTGGGCTTAATATAAGTCCACCTAAGGGGGGTCCATTAGGGTTTATTTAAGTCTAGAGTTAGTATAAATAAAGGCATAACCAGACATGTAAGTTAGACAATTCAGATTAATAAAACTTCTTGTTTGCCGCACTTTGTGTGTGTGTGTTGGTGAGATAATCTCCCTTCCATGGTTCTCTAATGAACTAAAAAACGACTTATCGAAGAACAACTGTCTTCGTGGCGTCATCCTTATACTTCTCGTTCGCGAATCAATATTCATTGGGTGGGGGTCTCTGTTTCCAATAGTGCTGGTGCCTGCCTAGGTACAAGTTATCTTTGTGTCACACTCCTATCAAACCTGATTTACTTGGCTTTCCGGGAATTGGTGTCTTTGCGTGTGGGTTACGTGATCATGTGATCACGAGGTTCACATCATTTGGTTGTGATCACGAGGGTCACATCATTATATCCAATTGAACCCAAATTTGATATGTGGGGTGCGATTAGGACCCCAGTAATTAGAGTATAAATATGATTCGCTTATATTTCGAATAGATTTGATGGATATTTGAGAAGGATTTTAGTACCCCAGTAAGATGGACCCCAAATTTCATATTTCGAATAGATTCGCTTGATTTTTTTTGCCTCTCCACCTTCGTTGCCATGTGGACCATGTCCTCCAATTCCACACAATGTTGTAATTCTACAACATTCGCAATTTCCATATTCAGCCCATTTAAAAATCTAGCAATAGTAGCTTCCCTATCCTCAATCACATTGGCCCAAATCATTGCGATATCCATCTCATTGAAATACTCATCCACGAACCTAGAACCCTAATTCAAACCCTGCAATTTCAGATACACGTCTCTATAATAGTGGTTAAGCACAAATCGTCTTCTAATCAACACTTTTAGCTCCTTCCATGACGCTACAACCCCTCTCCACTCCTCCTTCTACTAATCACATTATGATCCCACCAAATCAGTGCATAATCCGTTAATTGGATGAATACCAATTTCAGTTTCTTCGCCTCTGAATATTTATGGCAATCAGAAATCCAATCCACCTTTTTCTCCCGCTCCAAATATGTCTCGGTATCGTTTTTACCTTGAAAAGAAGGTATTTTCAATTTGATAGCATCTAAATCACCATGTAAATCAGCATGTCCCCCAACACTATGGAAATTTTCCCTTTGGCCGAATTGGCCCCTAGTTCTATTCCCAAATTCCCTTCGGTTTCTAGGCTGCCGAAAACCTTCCCGATAGCCCATGGCCTCATCCTCAAAACCACCATCACCAATATCATCAACGTCCTCCTTAAAATCCTCATAATCAACCCACCTTGGCCTTTTGGCCCTACTGCCACTGTTTGCTTTCGGTTCAGCCCCAAGCTTCCTCACATCTTTGGTGCTTGTACCAGCCTCGTTACCACGTTTCTCCACCCAATCAAGTATGTCACATACGTTCCCCATCACCATATTCATCCTCTCCATCATCTGCGTCATGGCTTGCATTTGGAACTTAAGTTCTCCTTCGGGATGGGGTGGTCGTCGCTCATGTTTCACTCAACACTCTTTATAGAACCAATCTTAGCGGCGCAAATCCAAATATGTATATATGACTCAATAAGCAATAAAAACCAGAAAACAAGCAAAAATGTTATTGGTGCTGATTTCAACCACTAAAACTGTCGATTTTTTATGTCAAATGATTCCATTTGATGAAGGGAGTTTATATTAGACGTGTTTTTACCTTGAAAGTTCTTAGAAAACACATCTGAGCTCGAGAATATTTTTAGTTTCGAGGTAATTTCAGGTTTTCAGATGATTGTTTGAGGTTTTTAGGCCATAAATATGATTATCAAGGTGTGTTTTCAGATAAAAAAACCTTCAACTCTAATTTTCTAGCCACCACAATAGCCTAAATCTAGGCAAAAATGAGATGACGTGTTGTCTGCCTCAGCAACGACCCAATTGCAATAAGAAAAAAATGGCCAAAGCATGTGAACTCTAACAAGATGAGTTACTGACCAGGCTTGCCAAGCCCAGCAACGCCTGAGCTTTTCTACTTTTTTAAAAAAAATTAATTAAAGCCTTTTTATATATGTTTTTTAAAATTATTTTTTTTATATTTAAATTACTACCCATTCTCTGTTTTATTTTGTTTATAGCCTCTTTTAAATTATAATTATTTTTTAGTTATTTTGTATGTATTTAATTTTTTAAGAGATTATTTTAACTCGTCTATAATTTTTTATGTTTTATATAAATAAAACATATTTTTTAGGATAATATTTCTAATATATATAACCTTACATAATATTTTTTTTTTTATTCAATCAATTTCATGTATATTTGTTTCTATTATTGTTCGATTGAATGAAAATTTGATTATGGTAAGTAAAGTCATTCAACACAATCGGGTGAAAGGCCCATATTGCAATATCAAATATCTTGATTTATTAATGTCTATTAATTTTCCATTCTTTTCTTCATTTATTATTAATAATTTTTATTTTATTTTTTAACAGACATGGATCTCAATTTATTTGATTATATGTATATATAAAATTTTCAATTTATACTTAGAAATTTTTTTTGTACAAATATACATTGAAAAAACTTACATAAACAAATTTTTTATAGCAAAAATTACATCTGACTCGAGGTATAACATGAGTCAAATAACTAGTAGCTAGAAAAAGGTATATATTGTTTCATTATTCAGAAACTATGTACAACCACTCGAATTTCATTGTTCAACATTCCTTAATTCCATTATTTTATGTAACACTTTCATAGTTTTGTCAAATTTGTAAGAGCACAATGTGAGTTTTTTTAGTGTTGCGGTTGAACCGCTGTTTCGCTATAATTTGAAACTTTTTCTTCAATTTATTTTTTTTATTTTTTTATCATTTTGATGTGTTGGTGTCAAAAATAAAAAAAATTATTTTAATATATTTTTAAATTAATTTTATCTTAATCACCGAAGTATTTTCATTAAGTCAAAATCAAACCATTTAAATACACAAAATACAAAAAATTTTAGTGAGTGTAATTTTTTTACCTTAAACTCTGTTTTTAAAAAGTTATAGTACGATCCAGGCAAGGTCAAATTCGGATTTTGATGTAAAATGTGCAACTATCCAGTTTTACGGCAATAATCATAATTCTCAATCCGACCGTTGGATCGAGCTGAAATTTTACGCAGTGTCTCCTAACATGTTTTTTTACCTTAAGGGTGACAAATCTGATTCTAGAATATTTAGGATAGTAATTTTTGGATTTTTAATATTTTCTTCTTAGTCTTTGGGTTATTATTACTTATTTGGATCAATTGTAAGTGAGCCTCATATAAGTCCCACCTAGGGGGGTCCATTATGGTTTATTTAAGTCTAGAGTTAGTATAAATAAAGGGATAACTAGACATGTAAGTTAGACAATTCAGATTAATAAAACTTCTTGTTTGCCGCACTTGTTATGTGTTGTTGGGATAATCTCCCTTCCATGGTTCTCTAAAGAAGTAAAAACGACTTATCGTAAAAAAACTGGCTTCGTGGCGTCATCCTTATACTTCTCGTTCGCGAATCAATATTCATTGGGTGGGGGTTTTTCTGTTTTCAATAGTGCTGGTGCCTAGGTACAAGTTATCTTTGTGTCACACTCCTATCAAACCTGATTTACTTGGCTTTTCGAGAATTGTTGTCTTTGCGTGTGGGTTGCGTGACCATGTGATCACGAGGTTCGCATCATTTGGTATCAGAGCTTGGCTCCATTAATTAGGTTATATCCTTCTGAAATTTTTGTTTCTTGTTGTTTCCGCAAAATTTCCTCAGTGTACAATTTCTTCTCCTTGATTTTGCAGAATAAAAAAAAAAATTGTTATTTCATTCTGGTACTGTCCAAAATATATCAGTAGCATTGAAAAAAAAAGAGAGAAAAGAAAAAAAATCATTCAAAAAACGATGTTTATTGGTTTTTGCCACAAAAAACTAAACAAGTGAAAATTGGATCAAATCAACTTGAAGATGATTCTCTAATTACTGTTGTCCTGAGCACACTTCATATTAATTTTGGGGTCAATTGGATATTATTTGCTTTGGTTTTCAATTTCAAGTCTTATTCATAACGTTTTTGCGTCAGTATATCAAACCTTATCATAAATTTCTCAAACTTTATATTCTGTCTATTTGGATTGATATCTTACTATATCTGAAATGTTAGCTCATAAATTTCTCAAACCTTATCATTTACTTTAGGTTCCAGATTCGGATATAACTCGTTGTAAACAAGTCTGTTTTGTGTCAACTCATGAAATTCGCTTTCTTTCTGGTGTTTTCATTTCTTGCAGTATAGTTTCAACATATCCATGTATTTGGGTGTCGTTTCATCATTTTGCATATAGCATTTATGTTTTTATTCTAGTCTTCAGTTTCGTTCATATTCCGGATAGATTCACTTGCTACTCGCTTGACTATCATCACACTTTCATTTTTCTTGTTTTCTGGTTTTTATTGCTTCTTGAGTCATATATATAGATATTTGGATTGCACTGCTAAATTGGTTCTATTTGGTGTTGGTTTCAGTTCTGCGAGAACCACCACAAGAAAATGACAAGAGTGTTTGAGTGAAACACGAGCGATGTGAGGATTTTTTTTTATCACTAACCAATTTTTGCAGGTACTATCTTGTCAAATCAAAACAACACACCACCCCCTCCCGATGTAGAGCTTAAATTTCAAATGCAAGCTATGACGAAGGTGGGAAAACATGGTAACGTGGCTGGAACATGTACCCAATACGTGAGAAAGGTTGGGGCTGAACCGAAATGAAACAATGGCTGATACGGTTCAGCCTTGTGATACGAACCAAGCAAGGTCACATTCGGATTTTGGCGTAATATTTTCTACCGTTCAGTTTTACGCTATTGAGCATAACTTCAAATCCAACCGTTGGATCGAGCTGAAACTTTACCAGAAGATTCCAGAGGTGTTTGTCTATGTTGGAGTACATTTTGAGGAGAATCCACCGTCGGAAAGGACTTGCAATATAGGTCCGAATAGGCTATATGAATTATGTTATTTGCTTCCTTTTGACTTGTAGACTTCCTATTTGGCAAGGATCCTTTTCTAACAAGGATGTGGGAGCTTGTTTTGGGAATTTTCTAGTTCCACAAGGATCTTTAATGAGCTGCAATATAATCTCCAAGTGTGGCACGGATTCATTAATGTTTCAGAATCCTTTTCTTATAAGGATTCCTTATTAATCCTAGCTACACAAGGAAAGAAGGGCTGGTGGTATTTAATGACAAGTTAGTTATTTTTATTATTTTCTTTCATGTTTGGGCTTAATTAATACTTTGTTTTCAGTTAGGATCCAAGGTTTGTTTGGATTAAGTTATGGGCTTCTCAGTTTTGGGTTTTGGGTCAGTTTTGAGTGGGCCTCATATAAGTCCATATAAGGGGTCCATCAGGGTTAACTTTTCAAGAACTAAATAGTTCTTGAAAAGTTAACCCTGATGGACCCCTTATATGGACTTATATGAGGCCCACTCAAAACTGACCCAAAACCCAAAACTGAGAAGCCCATAACTTAATCCAAACAAACCTTGGATCCTAACTGAAAACAAAGTATTAATTAAGCCCAAACAAGCCTTGAGCTATAGCTAACAAAATAAAACAAAGCCCATAATATTAAATCCATGTTCTGTCATGAGAAGAAGAGAAGGAAGTAAAATATTATAGAACTGATTCAAGGCTTATTTATAGCCTTCCATGCAGCCCCTTAATCCTAGAAACAAAAGGAAATGGTAGCCACCCATGTTGTTTCCAAGTTGTAGAAGGATTCTTTTGTTTCCTTTGTTGTCCTCGCCTCATGGCCCAAATAAGGTTATGTTGGACCCCTCTTGCACATGGATAAGATGTACTAGGGTCTCCTCTTGATACTCTAATGGACCTTTCAATTCTGTATGCGTTGTCATTGATTCTCTCTAAAACCTGAAATGGACCATCACCACGAGGCTGTAATTTTGATTTCCTTTGGTTAGGAAATCGTTCCTTACGCATGTGCACCCAAACCCAATCACCGGGTTGGAAAACAACCAGTTTACGTCCCTTATTTGCTTTAGAAGCGTAAAGTCTGTTCTTTTTCTCTATTTGCAGTCGAACTCCCTCATGGAGTTGTCTCACCATCTTTGCCTTCTTTTTTTTTTTTGGTAAGTTGACGTATGTATTAAAAGAAGAAGATACAAACATTATAAGGGGCATACCCCAGATTTACAATGATAACAGAAACATAAAACAACAAATGGCTACATGCTAGCCATCGACCGTAAAACTGATACCTCACTAGATTCGTTAGGAAAACCAATACAACCAGCTAACTAACAGATTGAGAATCTATGGTATTCACCCTCCAAGCTCGTTGGATCCTTGTGTTTTCATTTGTTGGTACGACATTCCTCATCAAATCAAGCTTATCACGAATGATACATTCGATTTGATTAAGGACCAAATTCGGAGTTCTAGACATTCCAGCAAAGATCCTTGCATTCTGTTCTTGCCATACATGATACACTGTAGCTGCAAAACTGAGTTTACGAGAAAAATTGACGAAACTCTTGCCATGCCAAGAGACAGTGGCCCATCGAATCCATTCATCCCAGCCTTTTGTCATTCTTGGAATGTCGCATCTGTCACAAACATCCCACCAGATCGCTTTAGTATAGGAGCATTCAAAGAACAAGTGGTTGTGATCCTCATTGTTGCGGAGACAGAGTGAGCATCTATTGGGACCATGTATACCAAACCGATGAAGTTTATCTTGAGTTGTGAGTTTCTGTTGGACAGCCATCCATAGAAGAAATGAATGTCTTGGAACAGCATTCTTGAAGCACACAATGTCATGCCATTCAACCATCTGACGATGACGTCTTAGTTGTTCCCAAGCTACTTTGACCGAGAATCTGTGATTTGGCGAATCCAACCAAACTAACTCATCCTTTTGCCCCATGTTAGGATTAGAATTGGAAGGAATAGCTTCTATAATGGGGTGCCAGCCAATAGCTTGGGTGGTAGGAGTTTTCCATTCTGAGTTCTGAACTTGCATCTTTGCCTTCTTTTCAGCATCTAAACTTACTTTTTCTTCAAAAGGCAAAGGAATTAAGTCCATAGGAGTCAGTGGATTAAAACCATAAACAACTTCAAATGGAGAAAAACCAGTGGTCGAATGCACAGTTCTATTATAAGCAAACTCAACAAAAAGCAAACATTCTTCCCAACTCTTTAAATTCTTTTGAATTATAGCACGTAAAAGTTGGGATAATGTTCTATTCACTACCTTAGTTTGTCCATCTGTTTGAGGATGACATGTTGTTTATGGTTGGGATAAAGTTGGGATAAAGTTGGGATAACATCACGATCTGACACTATACTCTTAGGAATGCCATGCAAACGTACAGTCTCCCTAAAAAACAAGTCTGCGATATGAGATGCATCATCCGTTTTATTGCATGCAATGAAATGCGCCATTTTAGAAAACCTATCAACCACAACAAAAATAGAGTCTCTACTTTTCTTTGACCTAGGTAAACCTAAAACATAGTCCATAGAGATATCTACCCAAGGTTCAGTAGGTACAGGTAATGGTGTATATAGCCCATGCGGTTGTACTCTAGATTTTGCCTTTCTACAAGCAATGCACTGTTCACAAATTCGTTGCACATCTCTTTTCATCTTTGGCCAATAAAAATGCTCATGCAATACATCCAAGGTTTTCGCAACCCCAAAGTGACCCATTAAACCACCCCCATGTGCTTCACGAACAAGCAATTCACGCAAAGAACTAGCAGGAACACACAATCTATTCTCTTTGAACAAATAACCATCCATCAAATAAAACTTACCAAAAGCTGAATGTCCACATGCATTATAAATTTCGGTAAAGTCAGAATCATTATCATACAATTCCTTCACATATTCAAAGCCTAGCAATCTAGTATTCATTGTGTGTAAAAGAACATACCTGCGTGAAAGTGCATCAGCTATGATGTTCTCTTTGCCTTGCTTATACTTGATTACGCAAGGAAAAGTTTCAATGAATTCAACCCATTTTGCATGCCTCCTATTCAACTTACCTTGTCCCTTCAGATGTTTCAAAGACTCATGATCCGAATGGATTACGAACTCTTTTGGCCACAAGTAATGTTGTCATGTCTCAGGTGCTCTTACCAATGCATAAAGTTCTTTGTCGTAAGTGGGATAGTTCAAGGTCGCTCCACTTAACTTCTCACTAAAATATGCAATAGGTCTCCGATCCTGCATCAAAACAGCACCTATTCCCATTCCAGATGCATCACATTCTATTTCAAATGCTTTCGTAAAGTCAGGTAAAGCCAAAACAGGTGCAGAACATAATTTATCTTTCAAAAGAACAAAAACCAATTCTTGTTCCTCCCCCCATTTAAACCCAACTGACTTTTTAACAACTTCATTCAAGGGTGCAGCTATTGTACTGAAATCTTTCACAAGACGCCTATAAAAACTAGCTAACCCATGAAAACTCCTTACCTCACTTACCGATTTGGGTGTAGGCCAATCCCGGATGGCCTTAACTTTCTTCTCATCCATCTCGATACCCTGTGCAGTTACAACATAGCCAAGAAACACAATTTTCTCCATGCAAAAGGCACACTTTTTAAGATTAGCATACAATTTCTCACTACGCAACACACTAAGTACATTACGCAAATGATCAAGATGCTCAGTTAAGTTCTTGTTATAGATCAGAATGTCATCAAAATACACAACCACAAACTTACCTATGAATGCACGCAACACATGATTCATTAAACGCATAAACGTACTAGGTGCATTTGTAAGTCCAAACGGCATTACTAACCATGCTTAGTCTTAAATGCTGTTTTCCACTCATCACCTTCTTTCATTCTAATTTGATGGTACCCACTTTTCAAGTCGATTTTAGAGAAAATACAGGATCCATGTAACTCATCTAACATGTCATCAAGCCTAGGAATGGGGTGTCTATACTTTACCGTTATGTTGTTGATGGCTCGGCAATCAACACACATCCTCCATGTTCCATTTTTCTTAGGCACAAGTAGCACGGGTACAGCACACGGGCTCATACTCTCACGAATATAGCCCTTTTCCATCAGCTCATCAAGTTGCCTTTGAAGCTCCTTCGTCTCCTCGGGATTGCTTCTATAGGCTGGTCGGTTAGGAATTGAAGCTCCGGGTACGAAATGAATCTGATGCTTTATCCCCCTCAATGGTGGTAATCCGCTAGGAGTATCGTCGGGGAACACATCATCAAACTCCTGCAACAAAGCAATAGCAACACTAGGCACAATATGATCAAGATCATTAGTATTAAAGTAAGCCTCTTTGTACACAAGTAAAATCATTGGTTTGTTAATGAAAAATGCAGATCTGACCTCACCCTCTCTAGCATAAAAATTGGGTTGTTTCTTTACTTTTTCCACACAATTCTCATCACCCTTACTGACTTTCTTCACTCCTCTTGTCTTACCTCCACTCTCGGCCAGATTTGGGAGTTTTTGAGTTGTGGTCGAATGGTTTGATTTGTTTGGAGTGTTGGCTGAATATTTGTTTGTGTTTGGATGGGTGGCCGAATGGGTTGTAGTGGTTTGAGTTCTAGTCGGATCTGATGGTCTTCTCTCCCCTTGTTCCTCACCTTGATTTTCTCTCCCCATTGCCTCATGCTCACTTTTTAGCTTTATTTGATCATCATACACCTGTTTGGGTGTAAGAGGTACAAGAGTGATGGTTTTACCATCTTTTACAATGGTATACCTATTTTTAACCCCATCATGAATTGCCTATCATATTTCCATGGTCTCCCCAACAAGATGTGACTTGCTTGCATTGGTACCACGTCGCACAGAACTTTATCAACATATTTCCTAATCGAAAATGGAACCACAACCTGTTTAGTCACTTTCACTTCATCACTATCATTCAGCCATTGCAATCTATATGGTTTAGCATGCTTAATAGTACACAAATTCAGTTTACTAACAAGGGTGGTACTACAAACATTAACACAGCTTCCACTATCTATAATTAAACCACACACCTTGCTTTGTACATAACAACGCGTATGAAAGATGTTCTCCCTTTGTTGATTAATTTCATCTTCCTTTACCTGAACCTGAAGTGTTCGTCTTATAACCAAGGACTCTCCAATCGGTAATGCTAACTCATCCCCATCACTATCCATGGTGGCATGCCTTCACAATCAGATGTGTCACTTTCAGATTCCATATCACCATTATCTCTAATCATCATGATTCTCTTGTTTGGACACTCTGAAGCATAATGTCCATGTCCTTGACACCTGAAACATTTAACATCACGGGTATGTTTAGGTTGAGTTTCAGATTTACCTTTGGCATCAGGAGGAACCTCAACTTTAGCCTTTGGTAGTTCAGTTCTAGAAGGAACAAAGGATCTTGGCCGGACAGTACCCTCTCTCTTTAGATTCGGCTTCCAAGATGATGAACAGCCCGAATTAAACGCTGGCCGAGCATGTCCCTTCCGAAGTTGTCTCTCCACCTTCGTAGCCATGTGAACCATGTCCTCTAGCTCCACATAGTGCTGTAGCTCAACGACATTGGCAATGTCCCGCTTCAACCCATTAAGAAACCTAGCCATGGTGGCTTCTCTATCCTCAACAACATTGGCCCGAATCATTGCTATCTCCATCTCTTTGTGATATTCATCTACTGTCTTATAACCTTGATTCAGACCTTGGAGCTTCAGATATAAGTCTCTGTAATAGTGGTTTGGCACAAATCATCTCCTCATTAAGACTTTCATCTCCCCCAAGTCTGAACGGGTCACTCCCCATTCCTCCTCCTACTGATTACAATTTGATCCCACCAAATCAATGCATACTCCGTAAACTCAATTATCACCAATTTCACCTTCTTTTGTTCAGAATAGCTATGGCAATCAAAAATCCAATCTACCTTTATCTGCCACTCCAAATAAGCCTCGGGATCGTTTTTACCTTGAAAGTTAGGAATTTTCAGTTTAATGGTGTCCAATTCCCCATCCATATCTTCATAAGTGCCCATGCCACGAAAATTCACATTCCTCCTAGCCCTGTTTGGTCCAGACCTGATTCCTTGGCCAGCAGATGCAAAATCATAGTCATCTTCACCCGCATCTGCGTTTTCATCAACAAACTCTTCAAAATCAGATCTGACATTCCGTACGGCCATACGGACCGTATTTCCTCGGCGATCAGCCCCACGATTCTGTTGCTTTATTGAATTCACCTCATCTTTCAGATCTTTGTACGTTCTAGACAATAGCTCAAGTTGCTGGCCTATGGCTCGTAATTGGAAAGCTACGTCAGCGTTTTGTGTAGCTGATTCGTTGTTTTCAGACATTCTTTGAATCTGCAAAATTTGGTTAGTAGCACAAAATATATCCTCACACCTCTCGTGTATCACACAAAAAAATCAAGGCTTTTCACTCTAATAAGCTCACAATGCCTTTTACCTCACAACTTGCTTTCTTTTAGTTCTTTAGGAACTGAAATCAACAAATCAAAGTCAGTAGACTTCGCAGCGCACTCTAATTATAATTTTCAGACTCAAGAATCAATAAATATACTAAAAACAAAGAAAAAAAAAACTACGATTACGATTTTGCAAGTAGCAATGCAAATTCGTACGAATTGTAGACGAAACGAAGACACGAAATAAAACAGAAGCGAATATTAGCAAAAACAGTTGCTTGACTCCTAGATAACCCAAATATAATAGAAACAAAAAGATTTGGACAAAACTAAACAGTAAGGATCACATTTTGAAACTTGACGCAAATCTAACCTGTTATGCAATTTTTACGTAACAGAATTGAAACCCAGACCAGAGGATCTCAAAATGACCTAAAATTAAATATTTAGTATTATAATACTAAAAAAACTACAAAAATCAATTCATAGGTCATTCTTTTATGTCTAGGTACCCAAACCCCTTGTATGATCAGTTTGCGGCAGAATTGAACCCCAATTAAAACCTCCAGAATCCGATATCAAAATAAGCCCAAATTTAATATATGGTGAGATATCATCCACAATACACAGAATATGAAGTTTCAATTTATTCTAAGGTATTTTGCTTATGGTTCACAAAGAGTAGTGTTTCTGCGGCAGAATTGACCTCGAATTAAAACCTCAAGCAAACAATATCAGAATAAGCCAAAATTTGACATATGATGCGATCTCACTCCCAATAGACTGAATATGAAGTTTCAATTGATTCCGAGGTGGTTCGCTTATGGTTCAACAAGAGTTGTGTTTCTGCGACAAAAATTGAATGATCCTTAAAATTTCAACTAATCCCTATCTCTCTTTCTTTTTAATATACTGAAATGATTAGAGACAGTAACAAGATGAAATATAACCTTTTTTTTTTTTTGCTTAGATGACGCAGACACGAAGAACAAGAAGATGGACGCAAACACTGAAAAACTTAAAGGAACACAAAAAAAACAAAAATAACAGAGGAGTGTGACACAATGGAAACCTGCCCCAAGGCACCAACACTATTGGATTGAGTAGAATGACGCCATGAAGCCAGTTAATCTTCGATAAGTCAGATTCAGTTCGTTCAAGAACTGAAGAATGCAAGAATCACTCACACGTTAAAACTGAAAAATTCAGAAGTAATTATCATCAAAGTTGCCGAAATTTTGGCCCAAATAAGGTTATGTTGGACCCCTCTTGCACATGGATAAGATGTACTATGGTCTCCTCTTGCTACTCTAATGGACCTTTCAATTCTGACTTGGTTGAAACATTCAAAACCAATGCATTCAATGCCTTTGTCTTGGACCGAGTCATTGGACCATTTGGAACATGTAACAGGTCCTTGCTAGTGTTTCTGGGCTGGTCCACATCAGGTTGAGATTTAGATTTACCTTTCCCATCCGTATGAGTATCCTTTTTGGCCTTAGGTGGTTTGGCCATCGCATAAGGCTTTGGTTGGACAGCCCCCTCTCTCTTCAAATTCGGCCTCCATGTTGAGGATGATGAAGCCGAATTGGTCTCAAAACGTGTACTGCCCCTTCTCTTTATTTGCCTCTCCACCTTCCTTGTCATATGGACCATGTCCTCCAATTCCACACAATGTTGTAATTCTCCTCTGGCCGAATTGGCCCCTAGTTCTATTCCCATAATCCTTTCGGTTTCTAGGCTGCTGAAAACCTTCCCGATGGCCTATGGCCTCATCCTCAAAACCACCATCACCAATATCATCAACGGCCTCCTCAAAATCCTCATAATCAGCCCACCTTGGCCTTTCGGCCCTACTGCCACCTTTTGCTTTCGGTTCAGCCCCAAGCTTCCTCCCATTTTAGGTGCTTGTACCAGCCTTGTTACCACGTTTCTCCACCCTATCAAGTCTGTCACACTCATTTCCCATCACAAAATTCATCCTTTCCATCATCTGCATCATGGCTTGCATTTGGAACGTAAGTTGTTCCTCGGGAGGGGGTGGTGTGTTGTTTTGATCTGACATGAACTAACCTGCAAAAATTGGTTAGTGGTAAGAAAATATCCTCACGTCGCACGTGTTTCGCTCAAACACTCTTAATATCCTCACACACTCGCACCTCTCGTCTCACCTTCTTGCGGAACTGAAACCAACACCAAATAGAACCAACTTAGCAGCCCAATCTAAATATGTATATATAACTCAAGAAGCAATAAATACAAAAACACAAGCAAAAAAAAATTGCGATGATAGTCTCGCGAGTAGCAAGCGAATCTATTCGAAATATAAACTGATGTTAACCTCGTGATCACATGGTCACGCAACCCACACGCAAAGACACCAATTCCCGGAAAGCCAAGTAAATCAGGTTTCATAGGAGTGTGACACAAAGATAACTTGTACCTAGGCACCAGCTGATACGATCCAGGAAAGGTCAAATTCGGATTTCAACGTAAAAAGTGCATCTATCCAAGTTTACGGAAACAGTCATAATTTTCAATTTGACTGTTGGATCGGGCTAAAAGTTTATAGGGTGGAGAAATGTGGTAACAAGGCTAGTACAAGCACCCAAGACGTGAGGAAGGTTGGGGCTGAACCAAAAGCAAATAGTGGCAATAGGGCCAAAACGCTAAGGTGGGCTGATTATGAGGATTTTGAGGAGGACGTTGATGATATTGGTGATGGTGGTTTTGAGGATGAGACCATAGGATATCGGGAAGGATTCGGCAGCTAAGACACTGAAGGGATTTTGGGAATAGAACTAGGGGCCAATTCAGCCGAAGGGGAAATTTCTGTAGTGTTGGGGGACATGATGATATAGATGGTGATTTGGATGCTATCAAACTAAAAATACCTTCTTTTCAAGGTAAAAACAATATTGAGACGTATTTGGAGTGGAAAAAAAGGTGGATTGAATTTTTTATTGCCATAACTATTCGGAGACGAAGAAGGTAAAATTGGCAGTCATTGAGTTCACAGATTACACATTGATTTGGTGGGATCAGAATATGATTAGTAGGAGAAGGAGTGGAGAGAGGCCGGTAGCGTCGTGGGAGGAGATGGAAGTGTTGATGAGAAGGCGATTTGTGCCTAACCACTACTCTAGAAATTTGTATTTGAAATTGCAGGCAAGGTTGTCAAAAATGTATTTTTGACACAACACGGAAAATACAAAATAAACTCCAATCGTAAAAACAGATCGTAAAATCATAAGAAATTTTTTTTCATATATTTAGCTCAAGAAACCCATAAATACATTAGGTGACCGTCATTATAAAGGACTTCAACATCATAGAGTAATTTTTGCCTACAACTTTCTAAACAAGTTCAAAATCAAAGCCCACTCAATCTTCCTATTCATTTTCCCAAACTAAAGAACTACTCTTAATCTCTTTCCTATGCATAAAGCCATCAAGAAAAAGCTTATAATTCTCAATCAAAAGCCTACATACATCACTCCTATAGCTTACAGATATATATAATTATACAAACCTCGTGATCACGTGGTCACGCAACTCACAATCAAGATTAACTTACCCAAAACACTAAACTGAAAAGCGCATAACTTGATCCAAACAAGCCTTGGATCCTAGCTCCAGAAACACCAGCAAAGATCCAATTACATGTTCCAAATGGTCCAATGACTCGGTCCAAGACAAAGGCATTGAAAGAGGCATTGAATGCATTGGTTTTGAAGGTTTCAACCAAGTCAGAATTAAAAGGTCCATTGGAGTATCAAGAGGAGGCCCTAGTACATCTTATCCATGTTCAAGAGGGGCCCAATTCAATTTTATTTGGGCCATAAGGTGAGGAAAACAAAGGAAACAAGAGAATCCTACTACAACTTGGAAACAACATGGGTGGCTACCTTTTCCTTTTGTTTTTAATTAAGGGGTTGCATGGAAGGCATTTTTTTTAGTGTTCCTTTAAGTTTTTCAGTGTTTGCTTTCATCATCTTGTTCTTTGTGTCTGCGTCATGTAAGCAAAAAAAAAAAAGGTTATATTTCATCTTATTACTGGCTCTAATTATATCAGTATATTAAAAAGAAAACAAGAAAGAGAGAGAGAGGGATTAGTTAAAAATTGAAGGATGATTCATTTTTTGCCGAGAAACACAACTATTGGTGAACTATATAAGCAAACCATCTCAGAATCAATTGAAACTTCATATTCAATCTATTGGGGGTAAGATCGCATTATATGTCAAATTTGGGCTTACACAATTTTTACGTAACATAATTGAAACTCAGACCAAACGATCTCAAAATGATGTCAAATTCAATATTTAGTATTTTAATACTAAAAAAATAACAAAACTCAATTTATAGGTAGTTCTCTTATGTTTACGTACCCAAACTCCTTGTATGATCAGTTTGCGGCAGAATTGAACCTCCAATTAAAACCTCCAGAAACTGATATCAAAATAAGCCCAAATTTAATATATGGTGTTATCTCATCCCCAATACATAGAATATGAAGTTTTAATTGATTCTAAGATGGTTTGTTTATTTTTTTGTTTTTATCAAAATGTAAGTATATTTAAAGATCAAAATAAAAGAAGCTGGGGACCAGCAAGTTCATGTACAGAGATATACAAAAGGGAACAGGCTCCTTGACAAAATAATTACATCAAGCTCATCTAAAAAGGAGCTACAAACCAAAAGAGGATGGTGGTTTGTTTATTGTTCACTAAGAGTAGTGTTTCTGCGGCAGAATTAACCTCGAATGATTGTATTGGGCCCCCCTGCACATGGAAAAGATGTACTAGGGCCTCCTCTAGATACTCTAATGGACCTTTCAATTCTAACTTGGTTGAAATCTTCAAAACCAATGCATTCAATGCCTTTATCTTGGACCAAGTCATTGGACCATTTGGAACATGTAATGGGTCCTTGCTCGTGTTTCTGGACTGTTCCACATCATATAATCAGTGTAGTGTTCACATGCAAGAATATACATAAAAATTGCAACACAACATAACAACATGACTTGGCAACGAAAATATATGATTGTGAACAAAGGGAGAGGGATCTGCTTCAAACTTGCAGCGCAACTCAGATAATCTCAAATTTATTAGTTATAAAAAAATACTAATCCTGGAGTTATAATTCAAAAGCTCCATAAGTCCATATAAAAAAAAAAACCCTCAAAGTTGCTGATTGCAGATCACTCACCGGTAGGTTGCAATTTGCATATATAATTCTTTTCCACCCAAATTGATTGATTTGATTCCAGGAGTACAAGTAAGTGGAAATTTGGATTTTGAAGAATAGTTAAAAAAAGAGAAAGTACTGAAGGTGGAGAGTTGTTTTGAATTTGGAAGTTTTGAACACTAGAAGTGGAAGCACTTGGAGTAAAAGAGGCTAGGATGCTAGGTTTTTGTCATTTTGGTACAATTGCTACAGTATATAATATATTCCTTGTAAACTCGTGAAACTAGATTTAAAATCATGATTTCACCGATTTCAACCGATTTTAATACGATTTTACCATTTTCGAGTTTTAAAGCCGATTTAACATGATAACATATATTGACCCATAAAATCGTACGATTACGAGTCAACTCGTGTTTTAATAACCTTGATTGTAGGATTTGAATCAGGGTTCTAGGTCTGTGGATGAGTATTTCAAGAAGATGGAGATCGCAATGATTCAGGCCAATATGATTGAGGATAGGGAAGCTATTACGACTAGATTTCTAAATTGGATGAACAACATTGCGAATGTTCTAGAATTACAACATTGTGTGGAATTGGAGGACATGGTCCATATGGCAACGAAGGTGGAGAGGCAAATAACGAGAAAGGGTAGTACACGTTTTTAGACCAATTTGACTTCATTTTCCTCAACATGGAGGCCGGATCTAAAGAGCGCGGTGGTTGTCCAACCAAAGTCTTATGCAAAGGCCAAACCACCTAAGGCCAAAAAGGATGTTCATACGAATGGGAAAGGTAAATCTGAATCTCAACCTACTTGTGATGGAGATATTAAATGTTTTAAGTGTTTAAGAAAGGGGCACTTTGCATCTTAGTGTCCAAAGCAAAGAATTACGCTTACAAGAGACAATAGGGAGGTTGAGTCTAAAAATGACAAATCTAAAAGTGAAGAGATGCCACCTTTGGTGCATTACAGTGATGAGGAGATTGCATATCCTGTTGAGGGGGAAGCCTTGGTTATAAGGCGTGCACTGATCATGCAAATCAAAGAAGATGATGTAAATCACACTAGATGCCACATCCAAAACAAGGTATGTAGTATGATAATCGATGGAGGTAGTTATTCTAATGTAGATACTCTTGTGAAGAAATTGATCCTGGATGAAAAACAAAGTATTAATTAAGACAAAACAAGAAAGAAAATAAAAAAAAATAACTAGTCTTGCATTAAATACCATTAGCCCTTCTTTCCTTGTGTAGTTAGGATGAATATGGAGTCCTTATAAGAAAAGGATTTTGGATCGTTAATGAATCCTTCCATACTTGGAGATTATATTGCAGCTCATTAAAGATCCTTGTGTAACTAGAAAATTCCCAAAACAAGCTGCCACATCCTTGTAGGAAAAGGATCCGTGCCAAATAAAAAGTCCATAAGTAATATTCCTCAATAGCTGCCTAAAATTTGATTACATTAGTTTAAATAGTTCTTGAAAAATTAACCCTAATGGACCCTATATGTGGACTTATATGATGTCCACTCAAAACTAACCCAAAAACCCTAAACTGAAAAGCCCATAACCTGATCTAAACATGTCTTGGATCCTCGCTGAAAAACAAAGTATTAATTAAGACCAAACATGAAAGAAAATAATAAAAATAACTAATCTTGCATTAAATACCATTAGGCCTTCTTTCCTTGTGTAGTTAGGATGAATATTGAATCCTTATAAGAAAAGGATTCTGGAACATTAATGAATCCTTCCGTACTTGGAGATTATATTGCAGCTCATTAAAGATCCTTGTGTAACTAGGAAATTCCCAAAACAAGCTGCCACATCCTTGTAGGAAAATGATCGTTGCCAAATAAAAAGTCCACAAGTAATATTCCTCAATAGCTGCCTTGATCGCATTGGTTTAAATAGTTCTTGAAAAATTAACCCTAACGGACCCTATATGTGGACTTATATGAGGTCCACTCAAAACTAGCCCAAAAACCCTAAACTTAAAAGCCCATAACCTGATCTAAACAAGTCTTGGATCCTACCTGAAAAACAAAGTATTAATTAAGACCAAACAAGAAAGAAAATAATAAAAATAACTAATCTTGCATTAAATACCATTAGCCCTTCTTTCCTTGTGTAGTTAGGATGAATATGGAATCCTTATAAGAAAAGGATTCTGGAACATTAATGAATCCTTCCATACTTGGAGATTATATTGCAGATCATTAAAGATCCTTGTGGAAATAGGAAATTCCCAAAAGAAGCTGCCACATCGTTGTAGGAAAAGGATCCTTGCCAAAAAAAAAGTCCACAAGTAATATTCCTCAATAGCTGCAGAAAATTTGATTACAGTAGTTTAAATAGTTCTTGAAAAATTAATCCTAATGGAGCCTATATATGGACTTATATGAGGTCCACTCAAAATTTGAACAAAAACCCTAAACTGAAAAGCCCATAACCTGATCTAAACAAGTCTTGGATAGCTGAAAAACAACATATTAATTAAGACCAAACATGAAAGAAAATAATAAAAATAACTAATCTTGCATTAAATACCATTAGTCCTTCTTTCCTTGTGTAGTTAGGATGAATATTGAATCCTTATAAGAAAAGGATTCTGGAACATTAATGAATCCTTCCATACTTGGAGATTATATTGCAGCTCCTTAAAGATCCTTGTGTAACTAGGAAATTCCCAAAACAAGCTTCCACATCCTTGTAGGAAAAGGATCATTGCCAAATAGAAAGTCCACAAGTAATATTCCTCAATAGCTGCCGAAAATTTGATTACATTAGTTTTAATAGTTCCTGAAAAATTAACCCTAATGGACCCTATATGTGAACTTATATGAGGTCCACTCAAAACTGGCCCAAAAACCCTAAACTTAAAAGCCCATAACCTGATCTAAGCAAGTCTTGGATCCTACCTGAAAAACAAAGTATTAATTAAGACCAAACAAGAAAGAAAATAATAAAAATAACTAATCTTGCATTAAATACCATTAGCCCTTCTTTCCTTGTGTAGTTAGGATGAATATGGAATCCTTATAAGAAAAGGATTCTGGAACATTAATGAATCCTTCCATACTTGGAGATTATATTGCAGCTCATTAAAGATCCTTGTGTAACTAGGAAATTCCCAAAACAAGCTGCCACATCCTTGTAGGAAAATGATCCGTGCCAAATAGAAAGTCCTGAAGTAATATTCCTCAATAGCTGCCTAAAATTTGATTCCATTAGTTTAAATAGTTCTTGAAAAATTAACCCTTATGGACCCTATATGTGGACTTATATGATGTCCACTCAAAACTAGACCAAAAACCCTAAACTTAAAAGCCCATAACCTGATCTAAACAAGTCTTGGATCCTACCTGAAAAACAAAGTATTAATTAAGACCAAACAAGAAAGAAAATAATAAAAATAACTAATCTTGCATTAAATACCATTAGCCCTTCTTTCCTTGTGTAGTTAGGATGAATATGGAATCCTTATAAGAAAAGGATTCTGGAACATTAATGAATCCTTCCATACTTGGAGATTATATTGCAGATCATTAAAGATCCTTGTGGAAATAGGAAATTCCCAAAAGAAGCTGCCACATCGTTGTAGGAAAAGGATCCTTGCCAAATAGAAAGTCCACAAGTAATATTCCTCAATAGCTGCCGAAAATTTGATTACATTAGTTTTAATAGGTCCTGAAAAATTAACCCTAATGGACCCTATATGTGAACTTATATGAGGTCCACTTAAAACTGGCCCAAAAACCATTAACTGAAAAGCCCATAACCTGATCTAAACAAGTCTTGGATCCTCCCTGAAAAACAAAGTATTAATTAAGACCAAACAAGAAAGAAAATAATAAAAATAACTAATCTTGCATTAAATACCATTAGCCCTTCTTTCCTTGTGTAGTTAGGATGAATATGGAATCCTTATAAGAAAAGAATTCTGGAACATTAATGAATCCTTCCATACTTGGAGATTATATTGCATCTCATTAAAGATCCTTCTGTAACTAGGAAATTCCCAAAACAAGCTGCCACATCCTTGTAGGAAAAGGATCCGTGCCAAATAGAAAGTCCTGAAGTAATATTCCTCAATAGCTGCCTAAAATTTGATTCCATTAGTTTAAATAGTTCTTGAAAATTTAACCCTTATGGACCCTATATGTGGACTTATATGATGTCCACTCAAAACTAGCCCAAAAACCCTAAACTTAAAAGCCCATAACCTGATCTAAACAAGTCTTGGATCCTACCTGAAAAACAAAGTATTAATTAAGACCAAACATGAAAGAAAATAATAAAAATAACTAATCTTGCATTAAATACCATTAGCCCTTCTTTCCTTGTGTAGTTAGGATGAATATGGAATCCTTATAAGAAAAGGATTCTGGAACATTAATGAATCCTTCCATACTTGGAGATTATATTGCAGCTCCTTAAAGATCCTTGTGTAACTAGGAAATTCCCAAAAGAAGCTGCCACATCCTTGTAGGAAAAGGATCATTGCCAAATAGAAAGTCCACAAGTAATATTCCTCAATAGCTGCCGAAAATTTGATTACATTAGTTTTAATAGTTCCTGAAAAATTAACCCTAATGGACCCTATATGTGAACTTATATGAGGTCCACTTAAAACTGGCCCAAAAACCATTAACTGAAAAGCCCATAACCTGATCTAAACAAGTCTTGGATCCTCCCTGAAAAACAAAGTATTAATTAAGACCAAACAAGAAAGAAAATAATAAAAATAACTAATCTTGCATTAAATACCATTAGCCCTTCTTTCCTTGTGTAGTTAGGATGAATATGGAATCCTTATAAGAAAAGGATTCTGGAACATTAATGAATCCTTCCATACTTGGAGATTATATTGCAACTCATTAAAGATCCTTGTGTAACTAGGAAATTCCCAAAACAAGCTGCCACATCGTTGTAGGAAAAGGATCCGTGCCAAATAGAAAGTCCTGAAGTAATATTCCTCAATAGCTGCCTAAAATTTGATTCCATTAGTTTAAATAGTTCTTGAAAAGTTAACCCTTATGGACCCTATATGTGGACTTATATGATGTCCACTCAAAACTAGCCCAAAAACCCTAAACTTAAAAGCCCATAACCTGATCTAAACATGTCTTGGATCCTACCTGAAAAACAAAGTATTAATTAAGACCAAACACGAAAGAAAATAATAAAAATAAATAATCTTGCATTAAATACCATTAGCCCTTCTTTCCTTGTGTAGTTAGGATGAATATGGAATCCTTATAAGAAAAGGATTCTGGAACATTAATGAATCCTTCCATACTTGGAGATTATATTGCAGCTCCTTAAAGATCCTTGTGTAACTAGGAAATTCCCAAAACAAGTTGCCACATCGTTGTAGGAAAAAGATCATTGCCAAATAGAAAGTCCACAAGTAATATTCCTCAATAGCTGCCGAAAATTTGATTACATTAGTTTAAATAGTTCTTGAAAAATTAACCCTAATGGACCCTATATGTGGACTTATATGAGGTCCACTCAAAACTGGCCCAAAAACCCTAAACTGAAAAGCCCATAACCTGATCTAAACAAGTCTTGGATCCTACCTGAAAAACAAAGTATTAATTAAGACCAAACATGAAAGAAAATAATAAAAATAACTAATCTTGCATTAAATACTATTAGCCCTTCTTTCCTTGTGTAGTTAGGATGAATATGGAATCCTTATAAGAAAAGGATTCTGGAACATTAATGAATCCTTCCATACTTGGAGATTATATTGCAGATCATTAAAGATCCTTGTGTAACTAGGAAATTCCCAAAACAAGCTGCCACATCCTTGTAGGAAAAGGATTCGTGCCAAATAGAAAGTCCTGAAGTAATATTCCTCAATAGCTGCCTAAAATTTGATTCCATTAGTTTAAATAGTTCTTGAAAAATTAACCCTTATGGACCCTATATGTGGACTTATATGATGTGCACTCAAAACTAGCCCAAAAACCCTAAACTGAAAAGCCCATAACCTGATCTAAACAAGTCTTGGATCCTCGCTGAAAAACAAAGTATTAATTAAGACCAAACATGAAAGAAAATAATAAAAATAACTAATCTTGCATTAAATACCATTAGGCCTTCTTTCCTTGTGTAGTTAGGATGAATATTGAATCCTTATAAGAAAAGGATTCTGGAACATTAATGAATCCTTCCATACTTGGAGATTATATTGCAGCTCATTAAATATCCTTGTGGAACTAGAAAATTCCCAAAACAAGCTGCCACATCATTGTTGGAAAAGCATCTTTGCCAAATAGAAAGTCCACAAGTAATATTCCTCAATAGCTGCTGAAAATTTGATCGCATTGGTTTAAATAGTTCTTGAAAATTTAACCCTAATGGACCCTATATGTGGACTTATATGAGGTCCACTCAAAACTAGCCCAAACACCCTAAAGTGAAATGCCCATAACCTGATCTAAACAAGTCTTGGATCCTAGCTGAAAAACAATGTATTAATTAAGACCAAACATGAAAGAAAATAATAAAAATAACTAATCTTGCATTAAATACCTTTAGTCCTTCTTTCCTTGTGTAGTTAGGATGAATACGGAATCCTTATAAAAAAAGGATTCTGGAACATTAATGAATCCTTCCATACTTGGAGATTATATTGCAGCTCATTAAAGATCCTTGTGGAAATAGAAAATTCCCAAAACAAGCTGCCACATTCTTGTAGGAAAAGGATTCTTGCCAAATAGAAAGTCCACAAGTCAAAAGGAAGTAAATAACAAAATTCATACAGACTGTTCTGACCTATCGCAAGTCCTTCCAAACTTTGATTCACCTTAAACCTTACCCCAACATAGAACAATACCTCTGATATCTCCAGGTCAAGTTTCTGCTCGATCCAACGATTGGATTTAGAGTTATGCTCAAAAGTGTAAAATTGAACAATAAAAAATTTTACGATAAAATCCAAATCTGACCTTACTTGTATCGTTCCCTCTCTCTTCAATATGATTCATCCTCGAATCACCAACCGGTTTAATGGACAATTCCTTAGCCTCTTGGTGAAGCCTTTGGAGTTCTTTTCTTGCACGTAATTATTGCCTGCAACAACATTGTATGAGTGTAGTAGTTGATAGTAATTTCAAATAAACACGTCTTGTCATCCACTTACATGTATATTTTTGAATGATAACTATTGATGTCCTTTTTCATTTTTCATTCTTTTGGCACTGAATTGAAGCTCTCCATTCTTCACGTTCTTTATTAATTTCTTTATAAACTTTTGCAAGTCGTTTTGCATCGCGCTCTGTATCTAACCTCATATAAGTATTATGATCATAAATATTTAAAACTAGTAACCTATGTTTCTCTTCCTTACTCATATTGAATCTCCTCCGATCAGTCCCAATAATCTGTTGCTTCATCGAATTCATATAATCTTTCAGCTTCTTCACCTTCGAATAGCTACGACAATCGAAAACTTAATCCCACTCCAAATACATCTCCTTGTCGTTTTTACCATGAGAGTTAGGAATTTTAAGTTTAATTGAGTCCAAGTCCAAGTCCTCGTCCACATCTTTATAATTCCCCAAGCAACGAAAATTCACATTCCTCGTCGCCCTATTGGGTCCAGACCTCATTCCTTGGCCAGCAGATGCAAAATAATAGTCATCTCCACCCGTATCTGCGTTTTCATCAACAAACTCCTCAAAATCAGATCTGATATTCTGTATGACCCTACAGACTGTATTTCCTCGGCGATCAGCCTCACTATTCTGTTGCTTTATTGAATGCACCTCATCTTTTCAGATCCTTGTATGTCCTAGACAAGAGCTTGAGTTGCTGGCCTATAGCTCGCAAGTTGAAAGCAACATTAGTGTTTTTTGTCACTGATTCATTGTTTTCAGACATTCTTTGAATCTGTAAAATTTGGTTAGTAGCACAAAATCCTCAAACCTCTCATGTTTCACACAAAAATCAAGGTTTTTCACTGTAATATGCTCACTACACCTTTTACCTCACAACTTGTTTCCTTTTGGTTTTTTAGGAATTGAAATCAGCAAATCAAAGTTAGTAGCCTTCACAGCACAATCCAATTATAATTTTTAGACTCAAGAATCAATAAATATACTGGAAAAAAAAAAGCAAAACAAAACTACGATTACGATTTCGCGAGTAACAATGCAAATTCATACGAATTGTGGACGAAACGAAGACACGAAATAAAATAGAAGTGAATACTAGTGAAAACAATTACTTGACTCCTAAATAACCCGATTATTATAGACACAAAAGATTTGTACAAAAATAAACAGTAAGGAACACGTTCTGAAACTTACACAAATCTGACCTGTTATGCAATTTTTACGTAACAAAATTGGAACTCAGACTAAACGATCTCGAAATGACCTCAATTTTAATATTTAGTATTCTGATACCAAAAAAACAACAAATCCTTATTTATAGGTCGTTCTCTTATGTCTAAGTACCCAAACCCCTTGTATGATCAGTTTGCGGCAGAATTAAACCTCGAATTAAAATCTCAAGCAACCGATATCAAAATAAGCCCAAATTTAATATATGATGTGATCTCACACATAATATAGAGTTTCAATAGATACTGAGGTGGTTTACCCATGGTTCACTAAGAATTGTGTTTCTGTGGCAAAATTTAACCTCGAATTAAAGAAGCAAATGATATCAAAATAAGCCTAAATTTAATAGGTGGTCTGATCCCACACCCATTAGACAGAATACAGAGTTTGAATTGATTCTAAGGTGGTTTGGTTATGGTTCACTAATAGTTGTGTTTCTGCGACAGAATTGAATCATCCTTCAAATTTCGTCTAATCTCTCTCTTTTTTGTATGTCACTAATATGATTAGAGATAGCAACAAGATGAAATATAACACTTTTCTTTTGCTTAGACGACACACAAGGAACAATAAGATGAATGACACAAACACTAAAAAACTTAAAGGATATGACCTTCTTTCGGAGCCTAGCTCTAATACCAATTGATGTGAACCTCATGATCACGTGGTCAGCCACCTACAATTAAGATTGAGATCTAATCCTAGAAAGCCAAAATATGTCTAATAGAAGTGTGATTCAATGGAAACCTGCCCTAGGGCCCCAACATTATTGGAATGAGTAGAATGATGCCACGAAGCCAGTTAACTTTTGATAAGTCAGATTCAATTCATTCAAGAACTAAAGCATGCAAGAATCACTCTCACACGTTAAAACTGAAAAAATCAGAAGTAATATTCATCAATGGTTGCCAAAATTTTGGTTACATGAGTTTAAATAGTTCTTGAAAAATTAACCCTAATGGACCCCTTATGTGGACTTATATGAGGTCCACTCAAAACTAGCCCAAAAACCCTAAACTGAAAAGCCCATAACCTGATCCAAACAAGTCTTGGATCCTCGCTGAAAAACAAAATATTAATTAAGAACAAATATGAAAGAAAATAATAAAAATAACTAATTTTGCATTAAATACCACTAGCCTTTCTTTCCTTGTGTAGTTAGGATGAATATGGAATCCTTATAAGAAAAGGATTCTGAAACATTAATGAATCATTTCCACACTTGGAGATTATATTACAGCGCATTAAAGATCCTTGTGGAACTAGAAAATTCCCAAAACAAGCTGTCACATCCTTTTTTTTTGGGTAAGTTGACGTATGTATTAAAAGAAGAAGATACAAACATTATAAGGGGCATACCCCAGATTTACAATGATAACAGAAACATAAAACAATAGATGGCTACAGGCTAGCCACCGACCGTAAAACTGAAACCTCACTAGATTCGTTAGGAAAACCAATACAACCAGCTAACTAACAGATTGAGAATCTATGGTATTCACCCTCCAAGCTCGTTGGATCCTTGTGTTTTCATTTGTTGGTACGACATTCCTCATCAAATCAAGCTTATCACGAATGATACATTCGATTTGATTAAGGACCAAATTCGGAGTTCTAGACATTCCAGCAAAGATCCTTGCATTCCGTTCTTGCCATACATGATACACTGTAGCTGCAAAACTCAGTTTACGAGAAAAATTGACGAAACTCTTGCCATGCCAAGAGACAGTGGCCCATCGAATCCATTCATCCCAGCCTTTTGTCATTCTTGGAATGTCGCATCTGTCACAAACATCCCACCAGATCGCTTTAGTATAGGAGCATTCAAAGAACAAGTGGTTGTGATCCTCATTGTTGCGGAGACAGAGTGAGCATCTATTGGGACCATGTATACCAAACCGATGAAGTTTATCTTGAGTTGTGAGTTTCTGTTGGACAGCCATCCATAGAAGAAATGAATGTCTTGGAACAGCATTCTTGAACCACACAATGTCATGCCATTCAACCATCTGACGATGACGTCTTAGTTGTTCCCAAGCTACTTTGACCGAGAATCTGTGATTTGGCGAATCCAACCAAACTAACTCATCCTTTTGCCCCATCTTAGGATTAGAATTGGAAGGAATAGCTTCTATAATGGGGTGCCAGCCAATAGCTTGGGTGGTAGGAGTTTTCCATTCTGAGTTCTGAATTAGCACATTCACTTTCGCGTTCTTGGCCATACCTGAATCATAGATGAATCTTTCCCCGTAAGAATCCGCGAGTGGGCTGTGAGGATGCCAATTATCAAACCATAGAGAGGTTGTCATTCCATCTCCTATGATGTACTTCATCTTCGGCCATGCTAAGGATCTGAGCTTTAGAATCTTTCCCCAAGCCCAAGAGCAATTCTGTGGCGTCTTGATTGTCCAGAAATTCCTACCTCGCAACAGATTGGATCTGATCCAAGTAGACCATATTGAGCCATCTGAGTCATTGCACAGGTTCCAAATGTGTTTCAACAAAGCAATCTTGTTCCATTCTGTTATGCTTTTTATTCCTAGCCCCCCCTCCTTTTTTGGAAGACATACCTGATCCCAAGCCACTTTAGCCCCAGTAGTTCTCATATCTGAACCTGACCAAAGAAAGGATTTCATAATTTGCTCCACATTTTTAATTACTTGCCCAGGTAAGAGAAAGAGAGATGCCCAATAGACCTGTATGGAAAATAAGACTGAATTAATCAGTTGTACCCGTCCTGCATACGAGAGTGTTCTACAAGTCCAATGTCGAACTTTAGAGGTGATTCGATCCACGAGGCCCTTACAATAAATAGCCTTTAGTCTGGACGAGAGAAGAGGTACTCCCAAATATTTCATAGGGAGCTCCCCCTCTCTAAACCCAAGAATATGAATAATTTGTTCCCTCTCAGCATTTAACACACCGCTCAAGAAGATGTCACTTTTGTTTGGATTTGGATACAGACCTGATAGATCTTGAAACTTTGTGAGCACAGTTCTGATCATACGAATTGAGTTTACATCCCCGTTGCTAAAAATCATCAAGTCATCAGCAAAACAAAGATGAGAAATTTTGTCCTTCTTGCATCTCCAGTGGAACTTGAATTCTTGGTTGGCACTCATCTTGCAGAATAGCCCCGACAGGATTTCCATACATAGGACAAACAAATATGGGGACAATGGATCCCCTTGTCTCAGCCCTCTTCCCCCTTGAAAGTAACCTGCAAGCTCACCATTGACGTTGATAGAGAATTGACATGATGTAACACAAACCATGATCCAATCAATGACTGTTGTAGGGAATCCCATTTTTATTAACATAGCGTCAACGAAATCCCACTGCACCGAAATGCAAGGATGTCACATCCTTGTAGGAAAAGGATCCTTGTTAAATAGGAAGTCCACAAGTCAAAAGGAAGTAAATAACAAAATTCATACAGCTTGTTCTAACTTGTATGTCCTTCCCAAACTTGAATTCACCTAAAACTTTACCCCAACATAGACCAATACCTCTGAGATGTTCAGGTCAAGTTTCAGCTGGATCCAACGGTTGGATTTTGTGATGTGCATCATGGGAATTATAATCCATCTTGTAAAGCTAAAACTAATATGCAAGAGGATTCAGATGGTCCAATGACAAGAGCGAGAGCGAAACAACTACAAAGGGCCTTGACGAGTCAAATTGGAATGATTGAAGCTGCGTCGGAGTTAAAAATTAGCAATTATTTTGAAATTGGTTCAAGGATGTTTATTTGCCTACAATTGGAACTTGGAGATGAGAAAAGCCCTTAATTGTTCTTTTGATGCTGGGCTACTTGAATTTGCGTTGATATGCAAATAAGTGAAGGAATTGATGTTGTTTATGGTTAGAACAGCAAATGAATTTGAACCCGAATTTGAAGTCATCCATTGCATGTGAAAACAAGACTAATCTAGGTGGATTTCAAGTTCAGAACGTGTTCTTTCTAGATTGTCCAACCATGATTGCATTGGACTTTTGTATAAGAAGATATGGTTGTTTTAAATTTGGTCTGTTTATGTTAGAAAGGTCAAAAAACGTGTGCTAGTTAATTTGTCTAGGTTAGTTTGTCAAAGTCTGTTTTTTGGGCTTGACTTCTGCCATGTTGAATTTTTCCTAACTTTGAAGGGATGTTCCAATTATAAATATAGTATCAGAATATGCAATAAAGGACTTTTGGCCAAGATTTGAAACTTAATTCACAGAATTAAGAGTTGTTCTTCCAAATTGATTTTGTGAAGAACCCTACCTGACTTATCACTCTTCAATCACAAAGAGTGTGGCGTCGAAATCCTAGATTGATCTTTGTGGCATCCAGATCGACTTATCAAAGTATCATTATAGTCTATCCTCCATCTTATTTACCTTGAAATCACTATAATCCAGCCTAAACACCAAAAGAAAGACAACACAACCAGACCCATCCTTCATCCATTTTCGTCAGATTCATTGTTGCCGATTTTCGAATCATTCACGGCACATCATTTGGAGTGATTGATGTGGACCAGCCCAGAAACACCAGCAAGGACCCATTACATGTTCCAAATGGTCCAATGACTCGGTCCAAGACAAAGGCATTGAAAAAGGCATTGAATGCATTGGTTTTGAATATTTCAACCAAGTCAGAATTGAAAGGTCCATTAGAGTATCAAGAGGAGACCCTAGTACATCTTATCCATGTGCAAGAGGGGTCCAACATAACCTTATTTGGGCCATGAGGCGAGGACAGCAAAGGAAACAAAAGAATCCTTTTACAACTTGGAAACAACATGGGTGGCTACCTTTTCCTTTTGTTTCTAGGATTAAGGGGCTGTATGGAAGGCTATAAATAAGCCTTAATCAGTTCTATAATATTTTACTTCCTTCTCTTCTTCTCATGACAAAACATGGATTTAATATTATGGGCTTTGTTTTATTTTGTTAGCTACAGCTCAAGGCTTGTTTGGGCTTAATTAATACTTTGTTTTCAGTTAGGATCCAAGGTTTGTTTGGATTAAGTTATGGGCTTCTCAGTTTAGGGTTTTGGATCAGTTTTAAGTGGACCTCATTTAAGTCCACATAAGGGGTCCATTAGGGTTAACTTTTCAAGAACTATTTAAACTCATGTAAGCTAAAATTTCAGCAGCTTGGATGATAATTACTTCTGAATTTTTCAGTTTTAACATGTGAGAGTGATTCTTGCATTCTTCAGTTCTTGAACGAACTGAATCTGACTTATCGAAGATTAACTGGTTTCGTGGCGTCATTCTACTCAATCCAATAGTGTTGGTGCCTTGGGGCAGGTTTCCATTGTGTCACACTCCTATCAAACCTATTTCGACTTTCCGGGATCAGATCTCAATCTTGATTGTGGGTTGCGTGACCACGTGATCACGAGGTTCGCATCAGTGATGCTTAAAAGCGAAAAACTGGACAATAGGAAATTTTACGACAAAATCCAAATTTGACCTTGCTTGGATCGTATCAGTTTGTAATACATTCAGATCATGAATCATTGAAGCACTTGAAAGGGCAAGGTAAGTTGAGTAGGAGACATGTGAAATGAATTGAATTTATTGAAACCTTTTTGTATGTGATCAAGTATAAGTAAGGAAAAGAAAACATTGTGGCTGATGCACATATATGTTCCTTTATCTGCTTTGGATACTAAATTTCTAGGATTTGAACACATAAAATAATTGTACAAGGATGATAATGATTTTGCTAATGTTTACAATGCTTGTGAAACTTCGGCTTTTGGGAAGTTCTATAGACTTAATGGATATTTGTAAGATAGTTGTTTGTGTGTTCTATTAAGTTCTATGCGTGAATTGCTGATACGTGAAGCACATGGGGGCAGGTTGATGGGGAATTTTGATGTTGTTAAGACTTTCGATGTGTTGTATGAGCATTTTTATTGGCCTAAAAAAAAGATATGCGACACATATGTGATAAATATATAACTTGTGGGAAAAACAAAGTCTAGGACTCAACCACATGACTTGTATATCCCTCTGCCCTTACCTAAGAAACCATGAGTAGACATTTCGATGGACTTCATCTTAGGTTTACCTAGGTCAAAAAGAGGTAGGGATTCAATTTTTGTAGTTGTTGATAAGTTTTCAAAGATGACACACTTTATTCCATGTCATAAAACCGATGATGCAACTAACATTGCTGATTTGTTCTTTGGGGAGATAGTACAGCTTCACAAGGTCCCTAAGAGCATTGTTTCTTATAAAAATGTTAAGTTCCTTAGCAATTTTTGGAAGGTGTTATTGGGCAAATTGGGTATTAAACTGTTATTTTCAACTATTTGTCACCCCCAAACAAATAGACAAACCGAAATAGTTAATAGGACCTTAACACAACTTCTGCGTGCTGTCATTCAAAAGAACTTAAAGAATTGGGAAGATTGTTTGTCATTTATAGAGTTTGCATGTAATCATAGTGTGCATTATACTACTGAATTTTCACCATTTGAAATTGTGTAAGGATTTAACCCTTTTACTCCTATAGATTTGATTCCTTTGCCTATTGATTAAAGGGTTAGTTTGGATGGTAATCGTAAAGCACAGGTGGTGAAGACACTCTATGAGAGTGTGCGGTAACAGATTGAAAAGAGGAACCGTGTGTATGCAACCAAAGCCAATAAGAGGTGCAAACATGTTATATTTTAGCCCAACGATTGAGTTTGGGTGCATATGCGCAATGAGAGATTTCCGGCCTATAGGAAATCAAAGCTACAACCACGAGGAGATGGGCCATTTCAGATATTTAAGAGGATCAATGACAATGCTTATAAAGTTGATTTGCCATGTGAGTATAGTGTTAGTGTTACCTTTAATGTTTCTAATTTTACTTTGTTTGATGTAGGTGATGATTCGAGGTCGAATCATTTTGAAGAGAGAGGGGATGATGAGGATCAACCCAACACCAATCATAATCATGCCAATTACAAGAGTTAGGACAAAGAAGCTTAAAGAAAAATGAATGGGCTTGTACAAAACATATGGAGCAAGATGGACCCAGAGGAGCTTCGGACATCGAAGGAGCATGAAGGACAACCTCTAATCCATCTAATTCAGGTCCAAGAAGAGCCCAATTCATGTGGAACAAGGGGCTGGTGTGTCCGACCCTATACCAGACTTCTTAGGCTTGTTTTTCTTAATGATACAAGGATAGAAAGTCAACAATTTATTCTCCTAAATAATCAAGGAAGTTTGTGCAGATTTGATTCCTAAAGAGGGGAACGATTATTTAATGCTTTTCTTAGTCGAAGAAGGAAAGTAATTAAATCAACAACAAATGAGAAAATTCGTTTTCTTATTTGTCTAAGTTAAACAAGGAAATCCAAGCTAATCAAGGACCTAAAAGGGACGACAACACAAAGTTTTCAAATTAGATTTCTCCTAACTTATATAGGGCAGCAAATCTAATCCTATCATATTTAGAATATTAAATTTGGATCTATTATTGTTATTATCATTTTCCTTTTAGTTTAGAGTTTTATTTATATTGCTTAGGTTTAATTGTAAGTGGGCCTTATATAAGTCCATATAAGGAGTTTATTAGGGTTTGTTTCAATCTAGAGTCAATATAAATAAAGACATAAATGTAAGGTTTACGCAATTTTCAGATTAATAAACTTCTTTTGCTGCATTTGTTGTGTGTTGGTGGGATAATCTCCCTTCCTTAGTTCTCTAAAGAAGCAAAAAACGACTTATTGAAGAACAACTAACTTCGTGGTGTCATCCTTATACTTCTTGTTCGCGAATCAATATTCATTGGGTGGGGTTTTTTGTTTCCAATAGTGTTTGATACGATCCAGACAAGGTCAAATTCGAATTTTGACGTAAAATATGCAACTATCCAGTCTTACGGTAACAATCATAATTCTCAATCCAACCATTGGATTAGGCTGAAAGTTTACGTGGAATCGCCTGACATATTGTCCTACCTTGGGTTAAAATATCAGGTCAATTAGAGTTCGGGAATGCACCATAATACTGGTCAACAGAGGTTGTACGAATTTTATTATTTACTTCCTTTTGACCTGCGAACTTCCTATTTGGCTAGGATTCTTTTTCTAAAAGGACATGCAGTTTGTTTTGGAAATCTCCTAGTCCTACAAAGATCTTTAATGGGCTGCAATATAGTTTTCAAGTGTGGCAAATATTCATAAATATTTCAGAATCCTTTTCTTATAAGGATTCCTTATTCATCCTGGCTACAATAAGGAAAGAAGATTTCAGAATTAATTCTACCTTCAGATCAGATTTCCTAGTCTATTTGGGACTTTTTAATTATGACAAATCTAATTCTAGCTTATTTAGGATAGTAATTTTTGGATTTTTATTATTTTCTTCTTAGTCTTTGGGTTATTATTACTTATTTGGGTCAATTATAAGTGGGCCTCATATAAGTCCACCTAAGGGGGGTCTATTAGAGTTTATTTAAGTCTAGAGTTAGTATAAATAAAGGCATAACCAGACATGTAAGTTAGACAATTTAGATTAATAAAACTTCTTATTTGTCGCACTTTGTGTGTGTATGTGTGTGTGTGTGTGTTGGTGAGATAATCTCTCTTCCATGGTTCTCTAAAGAACTAAAAAATGACTTATCGAAGAACAGCTGTCTCTGTGGCGTCATCTTTGTACTTCTCGTTCGCGAATCAATATTCATTGGGTAGGGGTCTCCGTTTCCAATAGTGTTGGTGCCTAGGTACAAGTTATCTTTGTGTCACACTCCTATCAAACCTAATTTACTTGACTTTTCAGGAATTGGTGTCTTTGCGTGTGGGTCGTGTGACCACGTGATCACGAGGTTCGCATCAGTGCTGATGTCTAGATACAAGTTATTTTTGTGTCACACTCCTATCAAACCTGATTTACTTGACTTTCTGAGAATTGATGTCTTTGTGTGTGGGTTGCTTGACCGTGTCTTCAAGAGATTCGCATCAAATCTTTTTTTTATTGTTTATAAATAAATAAATTTTAATATTTATATCATTCAAAAATATATTATAAATCTAATCGATATTATCTGTGCTATAGTTTTAAAACTTAATCTAAAAATCAATCATGAACAAGGCTCAATGCCAATATTTTTTAAAAAAATTGAAATGAAGTCATTTTAAAGAAAATAAATCAACAAATTAATGATAGGTTTTGACCGGAATAGACCCATATTAACCAAATCACTAAATCAATCCAAGTTGTTAACTATATCACCGTGTTTTTTTATTTTTTATTTTTTATTTTTTATTTTTTCTTTAAGCAAGATTGGTTTAAGATCAGGCTGTCAAGTACTGGATTGATCCAGTAGGCCATTCTGGATTTTGAAACAATAATCACCACAGGTCGGTGACCTTTTTTACTAGGGTCGCCAAAAAAAGAAAAAACCCACTAATCATACTAGTTACTCGTTCTTTACTATTACTTTGACAGTAATACGAATATCTGTCGAGACCATGAAACTCATCCTAGTTTCCAAGGGTAATCCCGGAAGAGTGACTTTTTCCTTGTTGAAGGAATGATCTCGCCGCGAAGAAGGATGTAACGCGAGAATGTGATCAGGCAAATGAAGCAAAATGCATTCACGGTGAAGGCCAGTTTTGTGATCAAATGGCGAAGTGATCAACATAAAATAAATAATGGAGCGTGATTGGACAATTATTTGTTCGAACAGTTTTTTTTTTTTATCTAAAATTTAGAAACATTATTTATTTTAGTCTGTTTAAGTTAGTAAAGATTATCCGTTTATTCAGACACTGAACCAAAATTATCAATAACAATACATAATTATGTTACTTTATTTATTTTAGTTTTAATAGCTTAACTTACTTTATATTTAGCAGTGACTTAATAAATTTAATGAATAACCCAGTAGAACTCATATTTTCTTTAATCTATGATTAGAACATTATATTGATGTACTAAAATAATTAGGGTTTCTTATGGTATTTTAGTGTTTTTATCAATAGTGAAGCACCATAATATATTTATTTAATTCATATAACAACAACTTTGTGGTGTAACTTAGTTAGTTAACGTGTAAAACTTAGGCGAGAGGTCGTGGGTTTGAGCCCTGAGGAAGTGTAATATTTTCATTCAACAACTTATGGCTTGTGCATTCTTTTTTTTTTTTTTTTAAACAATGGAAAAATAAAGCAGGGCAGGCCCCTGCGAGTCTGATATGGTATTATGCTTGATATTTTTTTTTTCATGTTTCTGTTTTTTCTTAGGTTTTTTTAGCATTTCAAGTAATTTATTATATTCATCTAAGGATTGCGCTGGTCCAATCCATGTTCTAAAAATTTTTGAATTTTTTTTTTTAAAATTAATATTTTTAAATCATTTTAATACGCTAATATCAAAAATAATTTTTTAAAAAATAAAAAAAAATTATTTTGATATATTTTTGAGTGAAAAACAACCACAACCACCCTAACTTTTCAGCTTTAACATGTTTCTTAAATTCTATTATAAGATTTTATTTGAATTTTATTTTTTTCAATTATTATGTATCTGATATGAAAATAATAATACCAATAATACTTTATTCATAAAAATTCAGTTCAAATAATTTTTTCTTCTATTCTTAAAATTTTTAAATAGATTTTGAATATGATTTAATTACATTATAGTTTTTTTAGCTTTCAATCATACAATATATAGACATACTATTTTGATATTTTTTATTAACTTACTTTAACAATAATAAAATATTATTTTAACATAAACAATGATTCCAATTAAAAACCTTACATTGTCTAAGATAAACAAGAGACACATTACTAAGAAAATTTATCTTGATGGAAAAACATTCCCAAAACAATTATATTTTTGGGTTTAATAACAATCTCAAATAATACCTTATGATCTAGATATTTTTTTATGTTTAAAAATTTTTGATCCCAATAAAGTAACGTGATTATATTATCAAAGAACCATTCCAAAAATTTAAGTTATTATGTAAAGTTTTAATACATGATTTATATTATTCTTTAAAATATCTTAAGGAAAAGTTTTTTAAACTTGAAATTTGAATAAACTCACTCACACCACGTTGTACTGTTAATTAGAAGAGAGAATGTAAATAATGAGATTTAAAATTATAATTATTTAGTCATCAAAATTTTAATATTATATCAAAAAATCATCTTTATCTAAAAATTTAAATTATTAAATAAAATCTCAAAATATAATTATATTATTCTATAAAACCTACAAACCAATAAAAACTATAGTCTTTTCCTTAGTTAATCACAGTAAAAAAAGTCCACTCCTTGCTATAATTATTAAACTTGTATCAACATGCCCAACCTATACCTTGAGTTTTGAGCCATTTCATAAGCTGTACCGGTTTAATAACTTTGCTCCGTACTTGAGTTGATTTTCAATTGTTTTGCCCGCTCAAACACATACAAAAAGAATCAAAATTTGTTTTTTTCACGTGTAGTCAGAAACCCCAACCGACAACACACACAATCATTTCCACTGTAGCACTCCACTCCACTCCACTCCGCCCCGCTCCCTCTTCATTTTATTAAAAACCTCAAACTAAACAAAACAAACGAAAAACATTGTAAAAAATAATAAATCTCCTACAAACTTGTTTTTAAAACACACAAAAATTCCGATTCTTCGATACTTAAACAAATCCAATCAATGGCCAACTCCGATTCTTCCACTGCTACACTTCCTATCGCTCCTGTACACACCACACAACTTCTCTCTCCTCTCTCTCTCTGTCTCCGATTTGATGTCGTGTTTGTGTTTTTTTGTTTGCGAAGCCTAATAATTTTTTTTTTTGGCAGAAGAAAGAAAACACAGTTCCGATTGGTTCAAAGATCGCTGTATGTTTCCTCTTGTCTATATTTCATTCTAACATTTTGCTGCCTACACTGTTGTAAATGCCCACATTTTTTTTATTATTAGGAATTAAATGAATCCAGGAGTGATCTTCTTAACAGAATCCAAGGCTTAAAGCAGGTTAATTTTCTTCTTTTCTTTTTTACATATTTTCTTGTATTTTCTTTTCTCCAGTTTTTTATTTTATTTTTGTAACAGGATTTGCAAAGTTGGAGATCGAAGCTGGACACTCAAGTCAAAATCCATCGTGATGTAAGTCATTTTTATTTATTCACTCTGCAATTTTGTCCCAAGTAATAGAACGGCAGAGACACACACTTTTACATGTGTGTTGATAATGCGGGTGAAACTGCTTTTTCTACGTGGTTTTGGTTAGATGTTTTTGATTTAAGGATGTCGAATCCATCTAAAAATACCAAAAAAGACACCTATTTGATGCTTTTTCAGATGAAAATCACTTTGAAAGCACATCCAAACCGCAATGCCCAAGGGGTGTTTGTCATTTTTTTTCCTCCCTTTCTTGCCGAATTAGATAGAAAAAAAATTGCTTAGATTTTGGTGGAACTAAAACAATAAAATCTTGGAGATAGAGAATGTGCTTGGAAGATTTTGTGTGAATCATCTGGGAAATGTTGATGTGGCAACAGAATAAGTGCCAAGGCGGCTTGCAGCAAGCAATGTTACCCTGCAATTTTTTAAGGACAACATGCAGTTTGCTCAATTTAGCACTGTGTTAACAGATCATTAGTCCATGCCGTGTTTTGGCATTCAATCGTTGTTCGAGTCTCTTGTTCTTTTTTTTTATCTCTAGAATGGAATTTGTAGATTAAAGAAATGTCTTTTAGTAGTGCATGTATTTCAACTCCAACCCTTACATCTGACCTGAGTGTTCCAAGCATACAGGAAAAGTAATAAAGTGCAAGGAATGTCAAAATATGCCCCACAACGTTTCTAGGAATGAACCGGAAAACATATCATAATTTGTGGTAATTGTTAGTCTGAAATTTTATACTAAATTTTATAATTGAAAACACACAATTTTTCCATGTTTGCTTTAGCCTCCCTACCTTCACGTGGTTTTACAAATTTGACTAGATGAATATTTTAGTTGAAGCATTTTACTGATTACATGTATGTCATGCTGTAAATTAATTCACGTGAAAATGAATTCTATATCTCTGTCCAATAGTGGCTCGCTTATGAGCACCCTTAGTAGTTTATCTAATTAGATGGTATGAGATGCAATTCAGTTGAATTCAAGACTCTAATGCAAATCTTTCTTGCTTCATTCAGGAGTTATCGGAATTGAAGAAGTCATTGAATGTTGAGGTCGATCAACTTCGTAAGGTAACTGCTGCCTAAGCAATACTGATGCTGTTTTCTCTGGTTATTATTTTTTCTTAACATCTGTCTGAATCAAAATCAGGAATTTCAAGAACTGAAGAACACACTGCAGCAGCAACAAGAAGATGTTACAGCCAGCCTACGGAATTTAGGGGTAAAGGTTTCTTGAAAATTTTCTTCATGTGACTTGTGCATATGATTTGTTGGCTAACTTGGAAGATGCTTTTAGAAATAAATATAAGCCCGTGGTTGATGATTAATGAACTTTTGCAGCTTCAAGACAGCACAGGTGATGCTAAAGAGGCTCAAGAACCCATGCTTGATGTAGAAGACCAGGAAGTACACGCTTCAGTTGAAGAGGTTATTGAGATGAGATGAAAACTAGGATGTTTTGTTATGGAGCGAGTATTTCTTGTACTTTAGCTCTACTGGAGATGAGAGTATCAATCAATTTACATTCCTGGCGCTTTCTCTGGTGGCTTGGAGTCAAACTCTGCAACTACGTACTTAGCTTTCCAGTACAAGGCAAAAACTTTTTTCTGAAATATATGTTAATTGGCATTTGCATATTTTTTTTTAAAGCACCGTTCTCCATATATTTGAATATTTATCGTCTAGTGGAAGCCCAGTATAAAGTACATTATTTAGACATCTCTTTCTTTGTTTTTTTTTTTTTTTTAACGTGTGTGCTGGAACTTTTATAGATTGTTTGGTATTGTGGTTCTTATGACTTTGAAGTGCTTTATAAAATGTTTTTTTTTTGTTTGAAAAAAAAATTAAATTGATACCTTTTTATATGTTTTTGGGATAAAATGTATTCTGAGAACACACTACACTTTCAACAACTTGGGCGATAAGATTGCCTATTGACGTTCACCTCCCTGTTCATGTGTTGGCTCATAGTTTTCTTCTCCGTTCTCTCTTGGATTGGCATTGCAGTAGTGTTTGAGTCCCCACATAAAGCTTTATGTTTGTGGAAATTTCTTTGATATGGCTGGTAAGGGACTAGTCAGGCAATTGGTTTTTACCATCTAGTAGGTTTATTATGGCTATTTTGTGTCCATGATCTGTGGAGACACGGGAAAATGAGGCCATCACAGAGGATACTTTGAGTGCTGACTGCAATCATAAATTCACAGGTCCCTTTAATCCCTCTTTAATAATTGCCATTGATATGCATACCCTAATTGCTATAATACTCGTATATTTGGCTTTGGATAAGGAAATTAAATTAGGATGAATATCATTTGCTTCTTTAAAAGGGACGCTCTTGAGATCATCTTTTCTATTCTTTTCTTAAGAAATTTAAATTTCAACCGTTTGTTTCATTGTTATTTGCTTGAAGAATAAAGAAGCATCTTCACAGACACTTTGTTTAACAAGAGATGTAATTTATGCACCACTTTCTTGATTATATGATAATACTGAAAGTAGCCCATCTCTGTTAGGCAACATTTTGTATATGTTGGTGTGATTTTATGATAGCAGTTTACAACTCTACAGGAAATATAATTGAACTTATGTTAATTTGAAGGGAGTTTAAATACAAAGAATAACAACATAACAACTGATTCAATGGCTAGTGAACCTTCACCATTAATAGTCATTCTCATAATTAATGATTATCCATCTCATCATTCTCATGTTTCCAAGAATATTGTTTACTGAAGAGAAAGACATGAGGTACTTGTCTGTAACCAAGGATGTCTAAGAAGTTGTAACTTTCCTAGCTGTGGTGTTGCTGTTTTGAAGATGAGGATGATAACGAACCTCTTTAAATTTCTCCCATCGGCCATTATAGTGTCTTATTATGGCTTTCGAATACTAGTAGAGCCTGCATTCTTGCTGCCTCTCGTTTTCTCCTCACTGGTGTAAAGATCATTAAAAAGTTTGTGATGTTTATTAACTATTGTGACCCAATCGTATGGAACATTGTATTGGAAGGAATTAATTGTGCGCTGTTGGGTTAATAATAATGATCTTAAGGGATAAAAACATTTTTACAGCTACGAGGGAAATTTGATTAAGGGAGTAACAACCTATAGTATATTAACCTACGAAACTAAAAGAACCAAGTTTCCTTGTAATGTGTTTCTATTTAAATGAACAATAAGCAACTTAATTTTGTGTCGCGGCTACTACTGGTGGGCCAAGCGCTCAACCCACAAGCGGAGCCATGAAAAGTTTTTAGGGGTAAGATTAGAAAAATCTTTGGAGGGGGCAAAACTTAAAATTTTAATAGTTTTAGCTTGAAAATTTAAAATTATTCTTTTTATGGGGATATAATATTAATGTTTTTAGGTGCTTGGACCCCACCTCCAACCCTGGATGAGCTTAACCTTTTGCTCTCTTTTGTTATTTTTTTTCCTTTTTCTCTTATTTTTTACACTTTAAAAGTTTTTTTACCGATACGAGTCAAACAAGATTAGATTTGGATTTTGACATAAAATTTTCTACCGTCCAGTTTTTTGCTATTGAGCATAACTTCAAATCAAACCGTTGGATCGAGTTTACCAGAAGATTCTAGAGGCACTTTTTTATATTGAAATAAAATTTCAGGTGAATCGTAGTTCAAGAAAGATTTGTGATATAGGTCAGGACGACTGTAAAATTTTTGTTATTTACTTCCTTTTAATTTGTGGACTTTCTATTTGAGAAGGATCCTTTTTTTACAAGGATGTGACAGCTTGTTTTGAAAGTTTTCTGGTTCTACAAGGATCTTTAATGGACTAGAATATAATTCCCAACTGTGGCAAGGATTAATTAATGTTCTAAAATCCTTTTCTTATAAAAATTCTTTATTTATCCTAACTACACAAAGAAAGAAGGGTTGGTGGTATTTAATGACATATTGATTTCTAGGATCATTGGACAGAATTGTAGGCTATAAATAAACCTTATATCATATTTGTATTGTTTGATTTTCTTTTCTTCTCTTCTCTTCTCACAACAACATATGAGATTAACTTATGAGTTTTATTTTTATTATTTCAACTATAACCCAAGGCTTGTTTAGGCTTAATTAATATTTTTTTTTCCAGCTAGGATCCAAGGCTTGTTTAGATTAGGGTTTGAGCTTACTAGTAAAGGTTTTGAGTCAATTATTGTAAGCGAGTCAATTTAGTCCATAAAGGTTGACATGTGAAAACACATTAGGGTTAATATTTCTTAGAACTATTTAAACACATGTAAACCTAAATTTCAGCACATTTGATGAATAATACTTCTAAACTTTTCAGTTTAACATGTGAAAGAGTTTCTTGCATTCTTTGGTTCTTGAATGAACTGAATTTAACTTATTGAAGATTAATTGACTTCGTGGTGTCATTCGACTTCATTCCAATAGTGTTGGTGTCTTGGGGCCTATTTTCATTGTGTCACACTCTTATCAGACATCTTTCAACTTTTCAGGTTCAGATCACAATTTTGATTATGAGTTGCATAACTGATCACAAGGTTCACATTAACTACAAAATTCATTTATTCTTCAAGTTCGACATGATTCTTAAATACTATTATAAATTTTTATTTAAATTTTAATAATTTGTTTCAATTGTTATGTATCCAATTTGAAAATAATAATACTAATAATACACTACTCATGAAAATTCGATTGGAATCGATGTATCCAATGTGAATATAATTTTATCATATTTATTATTTTTTAGTCTTCGATTACATAAAATATAGGCATCCTATTTTGATATTTTTTGTTAACTTGCTTTAACAATCATATATATATGCACACACTAACCGAAATAATAATTTTAGTTAAAAATATTAAGTTGACTAAGATAAACTAGAGATACGTTGATAGAAAAAATTATTTTCAAGAAAAAATTTCAAAACAACTGAATTTTCAGGGCTAATAACAAAGTCAAAAAATTTTGAGGCCCATATATATTTTTTTAATTTTAAAAAATTTGGGCTCCTCTGTAACTTAGCGCGAGCATACAACAAAATAAACAAATTAATCCTTTAAGCATATGATGTAAAATACATGTAATATTATTATTACTATCCAATTTACAACAACAACAACAACAACAACAACAACAACAACAAAAAATAAATAAGATAAGTGCAAGAAATTACACCTGAACACAAGCCTAAAGAGAAATGTTTGAGCCCAATGATGAAAAACCAGAATGCCAAGTGAAGTTGATAGGCTAAAATAGCAATCCAAGGTTTTAATTGACAGAACCCATTAGTAAAAATGTTTGTTTTGGTGTTTACAGACTCAATTAGAATTTTTAAAAGTTTAGTTATTTAATTGAGGGTTTAATCACAAGGAAAATTAACTTTTTGAAGTCAATTTTAAGGTCAATTGAAAGAATTGAAGTTTAAATACTCAATTGAAAGCTTGGAAAGTTTAAATTAGCCAAATCAGGGGCTTAATTGCATAAAATTCAAAGTCTGGTGATCAAATAAGGGCTTAATTGAACTTTCTGTGAACCAAGAATCAATTTGCAAGATGCGTGGGACTTGAGGGACTGGAATCAGGAGAAATCAGGGGTTAAATCGAAAAAATTGAAAGTTTAGTGGTTATTTACAGGCGTAATCGAACAAATCAGAAACCAAGAACCAACTTGTAAAGACGCTCGAAATTGGTAGTGACAAATGAAGTTGATAGGAACACAATTGCATGAAATTAGAAAGAAAGAGGGAAATTAAAGATAAAATAGAACGAAATCAGAAGATAAGGAATCGAATTGAACTTTGGTAGATCCCAAATAAATAAAAAAACCTTAATCTATAGGAATTAGTCAAAATGGCGTCATTCAAGGTATTGTGCTTTCATATGACTAAAAGTGACGTTTCCGACCACCCAAAGGCTGAAACCACCACCTTTCGACCAAGAAACACCCCCTCTACAACCCCATGTATTTAACATCAAACGTTTATGTCCCATTTTCTCCATGGATCTCTAGAACATCTTGTCCCTAGTCAGTGAAGACAATAGTTTCAGACATTACGTTGTTTGGGTGGACACTTTCAAACATTCGAATGTGGAGTTACAGACCTCCAAATCAAGCAAGAATAGGTCTAATCGAAAGGCATGCACCCCTCTACCAAGTCTAGGTGGTCTCATGCGACGTTGACATCGGAGATGCTCCGAGGAGATCTTGAAAATGGCCGACCTAGTCAGCCTTAACAAGAACACTTATTTGTAGAAGAATGTTCAACGTTTTCATTTGCTCCCACTTAAAAGCCTTCAGAAGGATTAAATCAAGGGTTTAAAACCTTTTTCTTTGGATCCAAGGGTAGAAAACACATCACCTTAGTCCCCAAACACCCTACAAAACCACCTACACCCAAAACCAACAGCTTCATGGCAAAACCAGCTAGGTTTTAGTCTATTGGAACCCTAGCCAACCCATCTAGAAGACCTAAATGTGCCTATAAAAGAAGGGGTTGAAGAACAGAAAAGGAGGAGAAAACATAGAAAAACATAGGAAAAAAGGGAAAGGAAAAGAAAAGAAGAAGAGAGAAGAACAAAGAAACTTAGGCTAAGGGGTAAGGGTCCTATCCAGAAAGTTTTTAAAGCTTCAGCTTTGGTCTAGGGAGGTGTGAAAACAAAAAGAAAGGCAAGAAACGCCAATAATCAATTCAAATTCGGATTTTCAGAGCTAAGAAGGTATACATATTCAAACCTTGAAAGTGGAGTCCATGAGGCTTACTAAATCCTTCTTTCATGTTCAATATGAAGTCTTGAATGCCTTGATATGCTCTTAATTGTTTTTCTATCATTTTATTGCATGAAACCTTGGTTTAATGGCTGTTAAAGGTGGCAATAAATGGGTAGGGGCACTTTTTGTTAATGAAAGGATAGTCCTTGCTTCTAGGTAGTTGGTCTGACCTTTTAAAGTATAAATGGTCAGATTTTAAAGCTCATTCCGCTAAAGATGGTTGTTGTTTTGAGTTGGTAGCTTTTTAGATTGAAAGTCAATGCGCTTTTTGAGTTTTTGTGTTGTTCGTTGTCCATAATCATGTTCCTCACCAATAGTATGGTTTGTGGGGATAAGGAGAACACGCTTTAGAGGCCAAAAGGGGCCATTCTAGGCGCATTTTATTCTTTGAGGTTTCTGGGCAGTCGTTTTTTGGGTTTTAGGCAAATTCATCCGTTGAATCTTGCCTTAGGTGCTAGTTTAAGGGCTTGTTTGGTTTAGTATCTAGTTCAAATAGGTTCGTCCATCATCTTTGATAAGTAATCTAGGAATTTTTCGCATCAGTAACAGGTTTTAATAGATTTAAATCCTAAGGTTTCTGTTTCAAACCAAAACCCATTTTAGCAAAATTGTGTGATTTTGTTGATCATTAAAAGAAATGAACCCTTGATTCTTGATCCGTGGAGGATTACGAACAAAAACATCCCTTCCTTTGTTCGGAATCTGCTCTGGATTCAGAATTACGTTTTGTTAGGAGAGGAAGAACATTCATCTGTTTTGTTGTCTTTTTTCAGTTTTGATTGAAAATTTTTCAAGTTTTCATGTTTTTTCCATTTTTGATATGTTTCTGATGCGATCCTCTTAAACACGCGATCAAGTAACCCACATGCAAAGATACCAATTCCTGAAAATCCAAGTAGACCAAGTTTGATATGAGTGTGACACGAAGATAACTCGTATCTAGGAACCAACACTATTGTAAATGAAAACCCCAACCCAATAAATATTGATTCACGAATGAGAAGTATAAGGATGATGCCACAAAATTAGTTGTTTTTCGATAAGTCATCAACTCACAGAAAGGTGCAACAAAGAAGTTTTTATTAATCTCAATTTCATAGCCCCCCACACGTACGATTATGATGTTATTTATACTAGCTCTAAATTGAAATAAACCCTAATGGACTCCCCTTATGTGGATTTATATGAGGCTCACTTACAATTGATCCAAATAAGTAATAATAAACCAAAGACTAAGAAGACAATAATAAAAACAATAAAAATTCAAAATTAATATCCTAGATATGCTAGAATTAGATTTGCCACCCTTAAGAAGTTCCAAATAAACTAAAAAATCTGATTTAAATGTGGAATTAATTCTGAAATCTTCTTGCCTTGTTGTGCTTGGTTTCCTTATTTTGCATGGACAATTAATGAAGAAAATCTCTCTTTTTTATACGTGTTAATTCAGTTTTCTTCCTAGACTAGGAGAATCATTAATTGGGCTCTTCTTGAGCTTGGATTAAATGAATTAGAGGTTGTTCATACTCCCTAGGCGTTCCAACTTCCTCTAGACCCATGTTGCTCCATATGTTTTGAACAAGCCCATTCAATGACTCTTTAATCTTCTTTATCCTAGCTCTTGTAATTGGCTTACTTGGCATCTCCAATGGATCTTTGGCATGATTAAGCTTGGTGTTAGACTGATCCTCATCATTTTTTATTCTATTTTCTTTTCTTCGATTTGTTTTTTAGTTAACCCGATTAAGTCAACCCTATTGGGTCAACCCCAACCGAGTCAACCTGACCGTTTCAACTCGGTAGAGTTTGCCCAACCGGATTAACCCGATCGAAATAATATAAAAAAGGATAAAAATGATAAAAAAAAAAAAACAAAAATCATTAAATCAACTTTTGCTTTTATTTTGTTTAGTTTTTTTAGGTTTTAGTATTTTTGTTTTCAAGAAAACTACAAATTAAAAAAAATGTTTTTTTTGTGTGTTGCATTTGGCTAAATCTCTTAAAAATACAAAAAATCTTATTGTTTAGTATTTTCATACGAAAAGAAAATTATATATGTTTTGGCATGTATTTTATGATTTACTAATTAATTTATTAAATCAATGAGAATTTGATCAATATTTTAATAAATCACCCCTTTTTTTAATTCATGAGAATTAATGGTTAAAAATCATGGTATAAAATGTTGAACTTACAAGTGAGGTTGACATTTGAAATGTTAGGAGTTGACTAGAAAATTCTCAAAGCTTTCGTAAATATTCACCAATTTTAATTGAGAGTATTTTTTCACTGTAATACACAAATTACGAAGATCTATTTTTTTCTAAGAATTTATTTGAATACACGAGTTTATAATAAATTCTTAACACCAGATTTATTTATACGAGTAAGTCTCAATTCTAAACCTCTAAACCACATGAAGGAACTTACCTCAGGTAGGGTGTGTTAGGGTGCTAATACCTTCACTAGCCACAACCAGTCCCTTACCATCGAATCTTTGATAAGACCAATACTCCCAGGTTCCCTAGCGACCTTGAACCAAACAACTAGGCAGCGACTCCTTCGGACCCTACTCTCCTTTAACACATGTGCGACATAATGACGACTCCACTAGGGATGTGTTGTTTTTTACAGTATTGGATTGAGCTTTGTATTTTATGTGGTCTGTGTATATGCAACGTATTTAAATTCCCATGTTTTGTTTTGCTTGCCTCATTTTATTTACGCTTAGCATACTTTAGCCTGCTCATGCATATATATTAAATGTAAAAACACATATTTTCATACATCTTTTACTGCTCGGGGATATATGTGAAAACTTCAAGTTAGGTGGGAGAGTAACGACTTATCCTATGACTTTCAGTTAAGATTTAAGTTCGCGAAACCATCCAACTCTTTGTTAAGTGCTTGGATTAGTAGTGATTGGTATACGGGTCATCCCACTATCTACTGAGCCCTCATATTGCCTTCACGAGGGTGATCACTAGGATAACAAGAAACCTTTTAGAGACTAGATAGTGCTTATTCTTATCTCATGTAAAGGAACTAGAACCTACCCCTAGAATGTATGGCCTTGAATAAAAATTGTGGCATTAAGACATACTTGACCCTGAGCATCTCACATTGTAGGATTTCGGACTGATAGCGTGACCATCATTAAGAAAACAATTTCTATCGATTACAAGTTGGAATCTAAATCCTTGCAGTTGTTAGAAGGGGATTGCTTGAGACTAGATGCCAGCAAGTTGCCACCCATCAAGAACGTGAGCAACTCAGGAAAAGACTTGAAAAAGCTCCTCTCACATGTGAAAAGCATCTGTGTATGATACGATCCAAGAAAGATCATATTCAGATTTTGTAGTAAAGTTTCCTACTGTCCAGTTTTCCTCTTTTAAGCATAACTGAAAATCCAACTGTTGGATCGAGCTAAACGTTTACCTGAAGATCCCGGAGGTATTAGTCTATATTGGGGTAAAGTTTCAGATGAATCAAAGTTTGGGAATGACTTGCGATATAGGTCAGAACATGTTGTACAAGTTTTGTTATTTACTTTGTTTTAACTTGTGGACTTCCTATTTGGCAAGTATCATTTTCCAACAAGGATGTGAGAGCTTGTTTTGGTAATTTCCTAGTTCCACAAGGATATTTAATGAGCTGCAATATAATCTCCATGTGTGGCAAGGATTCATTAATGTTTCATAATCCTTTTCTTATAAGGATTCCTTATTCATCCTAACTACATAAGGAAAGAAGGGCTAGAGGCATTTAATGATAGATTAGTTATTTTTATTATTTTCTTTCATGTTTAGGCTTAGTTAATAATTTGTTTTTTAGCTAGGATCCAAGGCTTGTTTGGATCAGGTTATGAGCTTTTTAGTTTAGGGTTTTTGGGTAGGTTTTGTATGTGGATTAGTTTAGCCCACAAGGGTAGATCCATTAGGGTTAATTTTTCAAGAACTATTTAAACTCATGCAACCAAAATTTCTATAGCCATTGATGAATATTACTTCTGAATTTTTCAGTTTTAATGTGTAGAGTGATTCTTGCATTCTTGATGCGAACCTCGTGATCACGTGGTCGCGCAACCCACACTCAAAGACACCAATTCACTTATATGAGGCCCAGTTACAATTAAATGATGATTGTTGCCGTGAAACTTAATAGTAGTGCATTTTACGTCATAATCCGAATCTGATTGTTTTTTCATTGCCCGGATTGTATCATTACCTCTCTCTTCAAAATGATCCATCCTCGAATCATTAACAGGGATAAGGGACAAAGTTTTAGCCTTTTTTTGAAGCATTTGGAGTTCTTTTCTCGCCAACAATCGTCGCCAACAACTTTAGATGAAGGTAGCAACCCTTCTTTTTCATCTATCATCATTGTGACATTTTTGCTCCTCTCTTTCTGAAGCTTGTGTCGGCTATTGCTGTTAACACATCAAGTTCTTGCTGCATCCCCCCTAGAATACGGGATAAACTCTTGGTTTTTTTTTTAGAACACTAATTTTTTTTTTCTCTCCCTTTGATACCACCTCTCCTTTTGAATCCTCCTCTTCTTTTGTCATAATACCTCATCAGAATACATGAAATCCTAATTGTAATACTCCCTTTGCATTATTTTAATACCAGAACCTAAAACGAAAGCTAATGATAGTAAAGAAAATAAAAAGACACTGAGGACTCAAAACTAACCCAAAATTACATGGACTTTCAATTGATGAACATAACAAACCCTTTTAGGACCAAAAAAGGGACCCTAAACCAAAAGACTTCCAAATGGTCTGAAATTTGACATTTAGAGCGAATTCATGCCAAAAAACCAGAATATCAAGTTTAATTTAATTCCAAATGATTTGATATATGGACGCGAAACCAACCCGAATCTACCCCTTTAAAACCTGAATTTGGAACCTAAATCAAACGATGTCCAAATGAGTTGAAAATTGATATATTATGCGATTTCACGCTAAATAACCAGAATATCAATTTTGACACAATTACAATATGGTTTGTGTTGCTACCAAATTTTTAACCCATGTTTTTATAAATTTTCAAAAAAAAATAAAAAAATAAGGGTTTGCGTGTGGCGATAACATAAAGCATCAGGGCTAATATTAAGGAAGCAATATGTGAAGGAGATAATTATTGAAATCATATATAATTACTGCAAAATAAAATATCATAGATAAATGATTTGATTCATGCTGGTTATGGAAAATAATCACTACAATATAAAATACCATAGATATATGATTTGATTCGTGCTGGTTGTCGCACCCTCGCAGCGTCGCGGCGACCCTCGATTGATTTTTGTTTTTTTGCTTTTTGTGTAAGGGAGTCGCCACCTAGTATTATGGTTACTAGGAACCCTAACTAGTCTTTCAGAGATTCTAAGGCAAGGGACTGGTTGCGTAAAGGGAAGGTATTAGCACCCCTAGTACGCCCTACCTAAGGTAAGCTGCTTGGTGTTTGGTTTGCCTTATAATTGCTATGGTGTTGGTGTTTTATAATTCCATCGGTTTTCCTAGATTTATTGACTGGGAAGCAAAGTATTTCTTTAAAGAGTCAGCATTCATAGGTTTAACTAGATCTTCTCCATCCATTCTAGATAACAATAAAGCTTCTCTAGAGAACGCTTTCTTTACCACCAAAGGGCCCTCATTGTTTGGCGCCCATTTACTCTGATCTTCTCCTGGTAAAAGGCAACATTTTCTTTAGTACAAGATCCCCTTCATGGAATCCTCAAGGTCGAATCTTCTTGTCGTATGATTTGGCCATCCTTCTTTGATAGAGTTGATGATGACAGATTGTGGCTATCCTCTTTTCACTTATCAGATTCAGCTATTCATATCTAACCTTTGCCCATTCTACCTCTTCTAGTTCAAAGTCTATCAATACTCTCAATGAGGGGATTTCCACTTCTAAAGGCATCACCTCCTCCATTCCATATACCAATGTATACGGGGTGGCTCCTATTGAGGTTCGGACTGCGGTGCGGTATGTGTGAAGGGCAAATGGCAACATCTCATGCCAATCCTTGTAGGTGACTACCATCTTTTAAATAATCTTCTTGATATTTTCATTAGCAGCTTCTACCACACCATTAATCTTTGGCCTATATGGCGAGGACTTGGAATGCTTGATTTTCCATTTAGCGCAGAGTTCTATTATCATCTTGCCATTGAAGTTCTGGGCATTATTAGTCATAATCTTTTCTAGTGGACCATATCGACAGATCAAATCTCTTTCCATAAATTTCTTCACCACTTTTTACCTCCATGTCATCCAAACATCTCAACAAAGTTTCCCCATCAAGATAGATATCCATTGCCAACCTCCTCAAAGTCTTCATGTCGATTTTGGATGCCGCCATGGGATATGTCTGGTTTTTTGATGAAATTCTTGATATCATAGTACCAAGGGTTTCCATCTATTTCTCTCTCAACTGAGCAACAATGAGCTGGGTTATTTCTGATATCAATGTGTACCGACTGTACCTTGTGCCCAAAGTTTATTCTAGCTATAGAAGCTAACGTGACCAAAGCGTCAGCAAAATGGTTCCCTTCCCTTCCTATATGGGTGAACTTTATTTCCTCAAATTCTCTAGCCAATTTAGACAGGTATTCTTGGTAAGGTCTCAACTTTTTGTCCTTGGTTTGTCATTTTCCTTTCATTTGGAAAATAATCAAAATCGAGTCTCCATACATATCTATCTTTCTAATATTCAACTCCAATGCCACCTCTAAAACGAGAATGCAAGCTTCATACTCATATATTGTTATTGCACCCAAACTGCAACTTAACTAAAATTGAATACTATTTTTTATTAGGAGAGATTATCATTGCATCAGCTTTATCACCACATACGTTTACAGCACCATCAAAGTACATAGTCCACCAATCTAATTTTCCTTCCTCAACTGAAAACACATCTTCATCAGGAGGTACTGCTTGATTTTCTCGAAAGCTTCTTCACACTCATTCCAAATTCCGAGATTCTTCTTCCTTAACAATCGAAGATTGGGTCGCAAGTCATGGTTAATTGGGATATAAACTGAGCAATGTAATTCAACCTCTCTAAGAACTTTCTTGCATCCTTCTCAACCTTGGGGGTTGGCATAGATTGAATAGCCTTTACTTAACCAAGGTCCACTTCTATCCTTTTGTCACTCATCATAAATCCCAACAACTTCCCATATTTCACCCTGAATGAACACCTTGCATGGTTAAGCCTCAACTTGTACTTCCTTGGTCTTTCAAACAATTCCTTCAATATTTTGAGATGATTCTCTCCCTCTCTAGATTTAGCAATCATGTCATCTATGTATACTTCACTCTTTGTGCATCATGTCGTGAAATAGAGTTACCATGGCCCTTTGGTAGGTGGCCCCAACATTCTTTGACCCAAATGGCATGACCTTGTAACAAAAGGTTCCCCATGGTGTTGCAAATGTTGTCTTCTTCTTATCCTCTTACGCCATTTTATTTTATTGTAGCCCGAAAATCCATCCATAAATGAATATGTGGAGATACGTGCTGCATTTATCAAATATATCTATGTGTGGTAGACAAACTCTGATTTTATCTTCCTTTTTTGGTACAACTACTATGTTGGACACCCATTGTGGATATTTGACTACTTCTAAAAAAACCAAAGTTCCACTACTTTTCAATTTCTTCTTTTACTTTAATTAAGACATTCAGATTGGTCCTTCACAACCTTTGATTAAAAGATTGGCATCCTTCTACTAGTGGTACCTCTCGAAGTAGTGCAATCAACTCTTCTCTTTTTTTAGGGGTGATCAAAGTCTGTATCTTCAATTCTCTCTTGATTTCTTCATCGCCCACATCTATGGTTTCAAGCTCCTCTCTAGCGGGTTTCCAAGCTTGTTCATGTTGTCCTATTAATTTTGTGAATTCCCTAATGTTATTTTCCTCCCATTCTTCCTCTTCCCCTATGTTTGGCCATCCTTTCTTAGTATAAAATGCGAGTGTTGTTATGGATGATCCACTTTGAAAACGGAAAGTGATGTGTAAAACCATCAAGATGAACTTTTGAAAATGCATGATCTCATTTAAAAGGAAAAAGTTGTCTCAAAACATTTGCTTGAGCAAACCGATTAGGTGCGCAACATCATTCCAAACTCCTTCAAGCTCTCTTTGGTACTGAGCTTCTGGTTGTGACCTTTCTTCATTTTCCATCCTTTTTATTTATCGAGTGTTGTGGATTCTATAAGAGGGACCTATGTTTCTTAATCTGGAGATGCGTGCATAGATGTATGAGAAAATGCATGATTGTGATAAGAATGCTTTGTATATTGGGTATGGGTGCAACCTTCTTGTGAACGAATAATAGCCACCACCTTATAAACATAGGTTCTCTTGTCACATTGCTTTGCTAGGAGTACTGCCTTTCGAGTCGTTTGCTTGAATCATATTCACCAAGAGACAGATTTTGCATAAGAAAATAGGTCAACGCCCTTTTCATTAATGCTTGATAAGCTTATTACATTTAGAAATAAAAAAGGAAATACAGCATATTAATCCCTTTCCTCCACAAACTCTTTAGCCAAAGGTAAAAAGGCAAAGCCGCGGTTCTCAATCTTCCCTAGAAAGGCATCGGTTTCAGCTAGGCTTCGGCGATAGCGAATGATGTCCCCTCCCACTTTTCGCATTGATTCTAATAATCCGAGTATGTGCAGTAGCTTCATCCATTTGCTCATCTGTCTTGGTCATCTTTTCTATAAGCAACATATTGGTTCTGTTCAAAGCAGCATTATTGGCGTTGATTTGATCCTTGTGTTTTCCATTGCTGCTAGCTTCTCGTCCAAATACTTCATCTTTCCACGTTCCTTGCCAAGTTTTGTCCTCATAACTTTTATCTCATTCTTCTTAACCGCTAATTCTACTTCAACAGCCTTAAAATCTTTCCTTTTACATTTTTCTTTTACAAACCCCGTCAAACGGCTTTCCAACTCCACATAGTTCTTGTTCAAGTCCTCGTACTTCCCAATTCTATCCATCAGCTCAAACTAGACTTGTGCAAATTTCTCTTTGTAATACTCTACGCTTCCTTGGCACTCTTCAAAATCAATCTTCAATGCTTCAAGTTCAGAGCAACTTTGCATCCAATCCAAGCTTGTTCCTCCCAGCTCCTTCTCATTTTCTTCCCTAGCAATCTTCTCCTCACCTAGCTTTAACTCAAGCTTTGTTATTCTCGCATCCCTAGATTGTATTTGCTCATCTAGAAATGCTCTCCTTTGATCCCCTTCCAGCATCATTTCTTCCAACATTGCCTTGTCTTTTCTGCTTTTGCTCAACTCTATCCGAAGCTTTTCCACTTGTCTTCTCAACTCCTCTTCATTATTGACCTTTTCCTCTTAACAGGCTCTTATATAGTTTGGGGAGATTTGGCTTCTACACAAGGCATGGGCTGAAGCAGCTAAGTCTCTCCATCTTGCATATCCTTCACTTGCACATGGATCCTTTAAACCTTCTATCTCAACCAAAACCAGATGCTTCCAATCTTATTTGATGATCTCCAAAACTTCATGTGCAATGGGATCTTTGAACAAACCAAAGAATTGAGCAATTCCTATAGTCCTTGGAACAAACTGCATGCCCCCAAGTTGTCTTACCACCAGGGCAGGAGCATAACTCACATAGCCTGTAATCCCTACCAATGGCACCCAATGTCTTTGTCCACAACTCATTAGGACTTTCACTGTCGTTACCCATGAGGCTCTCCACTTAAAATCACTATTAGGCAAACCTTCTAATTTGTCAACCCAACCTTGGTTGTCTAGATCTCCCCATTCTTCTTCTTCTACTAACTTCAGGGGTCTTTAGGTGAACCACCAAAAATTATTGAAGACAGGTTATTTTGTTTTGATATGGCTAACCATCCAATTATACAACAACTGCGTAACATCTCATTACTCCTTTTCTGGTCCTCCTACAATGGTTAAGTGTCAAGATGGTTTCAGGCAAAATAGCAGCCACTAGATTGATTTGTGTATTCTCATACTCTACATAAGCAGCAGCGGCATCCAAACTCATTACACCTGTCTGACTTGGGAACAACACAAGGCCAAACATGCCCAAGGCAATCAATCTCTCTCTTTTTTTTTATCCTGACTCCTTTTCCAATTCAATTTCTAGCATCCTCCATTTCAGACCAGTATCATTCTTTTCCAAAAAAATTTCCAAGTTGAAGATTCTGAGCAATTTTGACAGTTCGGGGATGATCTTGTCAGATCTCAAAGGAAAATAAATCATATACAGATTGTTTGGAAACTCAATCAACATCCCATATTCCTCCATAGTGGGACATAGGTCTATGTTTCCAAAAGAAAAACACCGGTAGTCTGGATCCCAAAAATGAACTATGGCTCGCACAGCTGGGCTTAAAACTTCTACCCTTGCAATTTCCACCAAACGTCCGTATTTCCTAAAAAATGCATCCTTATCCACGTTCTGAAAGTGAGTCGTTAACTTGTTCACCTCATTCATAATGCAATTCAGGTTATTGATTGCTGACAGTTGCTTAGCATCGTTTCTAAGACAGTCTCCTTCAGTCAATCGTGACAGTTCATAATTTTTCCCATATTTTATGATGGAAAATTTAGCAATGGTGGCCATTTCGTTCACAAGTCCTACAATTCAAGATGCCTTGGGGTTAGATTTGTTTTGATGCAAAAGATATTATGGAGCATACAACCTAATGATAGGTTCTAGTTCCTTTACGTGAGACATAGGGTAGGTTTACTACTTGGTCTCTAAAAAGGGTCTCTTTCTGTCCTAGTGATCATCCTCGTAAAGGCAATATGGGGGTTCAACAGATAGTGGGATGGCACATGTACCAATCACTATCAGGCTAAACACTCAACAAAGAGTTGGGGTTTACACAAACTTAAACCTTGACTCAAGTCATAAGGCAAGCTGCTAGTCCCCCACTTAACTTAAAGTTTAATATGTGTGCCCTAAAAAAGATAACAATAATAAAGTGATGCATCACTATACCATGTATGAAAAAAAAATGTAAAGATACATGCTAAAGCTTTTAAACAATGTATCATTCATAGTAAAAAAAACAACACATAGCATAAAAAGACAATTACCAAGCTTAGTCCTAAGGTCCCCAGTGGAGTCGCCATCATGTCGCACCCTCGCGGTGGAGCGCGGCGGAGCGGCGATCCCTCGATTGGTTTCAGGGTATTTTTGTTTATTGTAAAGGGAGTCGCCACCTAGTATTATGGTCACTAGGAACCCTAACTGGTCTTTCAGAGATTCTAAGGCAAGGGACTGGTTGCGTAAAGGGAAGGTATTAGCACCAGGGTACGCCCTACCTAAGGTAAGCTGCTTGATGTTTGGTTTGCCTTATAATTGCTATGATATTGGTGTTTTATAATCCCATCGGTTTTCCTGTGATACATTTTGCTATGATGAACAAACTCGAACTGAAACTCTAAAAAGAAAGAACCCTTGGTCAATGTGGATCACACCCTTAGATGTGTCTACAAAGTACCAAGGAGAACCAATGCAGATCTCGTGAAATCCGTGTTCAATTAAGACTAAACTTATTAAGATAGAAATCCAAGGAGATTCCATGTGCTTTAAAAGCTCATTTTTCCCTTAGTATTTCAAGAATTTGCGACTCGTAAATCGCAAGGAGGAGGGACAAAAATTTAGAAATCAAGGAAATTCAGGGCTCTTTAAAAGCCTATTTTTTCCTTAGTGTTTCATACCCTCACGGCTCGTAAACCGTGGAGTAAAAATAATTGAAATGTCCTTGATTATAATCAAGGCTTCTTTCAAGGATGTGTCTTATTATTCCTAGAAAATTATTTTGGATATTTATCACTTAGGGTTTTTTATCCAAATATTAACAGTGAATAATAACTAGTTATTCCCAATAATATTTTGGATATTCATCCCTTTAGGATTTCTTTATCCAAACATTAACGGTGAATAATAGATAAATTCCCCACAAAATAAGATTTTTATATTTTTTTGGAATATTGGCCAATACCCTTTGGAGTTTTACAAACATGTTGTAAAATCCAGAAATACAAGAAAATAATTTTGTTGTGTTTAAGAAATCCATGCGAAAACACATTTTCGAAAACTTCCAATATATTTTTTTATATAAAAAAAAGAACATTCAAAACATGTTAGGGTATTGGCCGTATGCAACACACAAGAAAACAAATTTTGATATATATGTATATTTGCCGCAGTTGCGTCGGAAACCGGGTATTCTAAATACGAGATTGGTATATATTTTTTTACAACATAAAAAAAATTCAGACTTTAAAATAAATATTCCAGAAAATAAATCTCTTTCTCTTTCTTTTAATTTTTTCAAAAAAAAAGAATTAGGTCCGGCTGGGTCACGTGCCTCAGCAGGGGACCCGGCAGGACACAAAATTGAAACAACTGTTCAAGTGAATTATAATTCACTTGAACAGTAACCACAAAAGATTGCACAGTAACATATATAATTAAAATGCAAAGCAAAGAGAATGCATGGACTTACCTGGCGCTGAAACAGGCGATGGAGATGGCACTGCAGTTGCTGCACCCGGTCACTGGCTACTGGTTCTGGCGAAAAAAACAATGGCCACGCTGGTTCTGGCCTCTTTTCCTTGCTTCTTCCTGTTTTCTTCTCTTCTCTTTCCCTCCTTCTCTGTTCTGCTTTCTTTTTCCATTTTTCTCTTTTCACAGTAACGAACAGAAACTCCTGTTCTCTTTTCACAGTAACGAACAAAAATGGCCACGCTGGCTATTTTTTTGCTCTTTTCTCTCCGTTTTTCTCTTCTTTTATCCTCTTTCTTTCTGCCCCCGTTAGGTCATTAGAAGGGCTTATATATAGTCTAAATATATCTCTATTTAGGAAAGATTCAATGCATTAATTCTAAGATGCAAATCCCTACTAATTTGCAGTAAAAAAACGCAAAAAGGAAACTGCAATATTCTGATTTTGATTTTGTGCTCACGTCTGATTTCTTTCCAGTTTTAGAGGATGGTGTGGCTCTTTTCTTTCCTTCCATAGGGCCAGCTGCTCCCTTTGAAATGAGTCAATAAAAACATGGTCTACAGCTCTCCATTCAACCGAGAGAAACATGGAAACCGAACAATAAATTTCAGATAAAAAGGAAAGAAAGAAAACAACTAGCTGTGCAGGTAAACATGTTTTCTTCAATGTCTTACTTCGGCAGAATTCCTTTCTATTTTTTATCTTCAATCATCCTCCTTATTTTAGCACGTTTTCCATTTGGTCCAAAAAAAGATTCAAATTGGCCTGCAATTGGTCTTCAAACTTTAAGCATCTTGCAATTGTCCCTGCAAACTTGGACAAAAATCTTTCTTGCGGCAGGAATCCCTGCTTTCACACTAGATATTCACACTACACTCGGTTCAAAACGGGTATACACCATCTCCAGCACGTGGGGTCCAAAATTAAGTAACAACACTGGTTATGGAAAATAATCACTGCAATATAAAATACTATATATATAGGATTTGTTGGTGCTGGTTATAGAAGACAATCTCTACAATAATTATTGCAATATTTCCTTAAATAGCACGTGTAGAGATTTTCTATATAAGTGAACCTTCAGCAATATGCAAAAAAATAAGAGAAAATTTACAAGGGGGCAATTTTTACACAATTAAGAGAAACCACAGAAAACCCTAAACAAAAAAAAAACCCCTAAACATCACCCTCTCACACGGAAGCCTCCGCTCACTCCCTGTAGCTAAAAAAAACAAGCAGTCGCCCCCCCTCACTCTGCTCTCTCGGCTGTTCTTCCCGTTCTCAGCCGTCCCCATCTTCCCCCACGACTCCCTCTCCCCATGCAGCAACGCCTTCTTCCTCCAGCAGCAAACCCAACCGCCGCGGCAACCAACAGGAGTGGAGATCATCAGCGCCGCTGCCGCCCAACCGCCAGACCTGCAACCAGGAGAAGAAGGAAAGAACAGCTAACTGAGAAGAAGAAAGAAGACAGAAGTTAACAGATCTAAAAACAAAAAAAAAATTACAAGAACAATCTGGACAGAATAGATTAAAATCAACTGCCTGCGTTTTCTTTTTCTTGTTACAGGTCACCGCCAGCGAGGAAGGGAGGAAGCCAAGTCATATCCATCCTGTCCCCTGTTTTTTCTCTTACGGCGGCGCATGAACCTACGCACCGCCAGTGTCGGCGGCGCGAGGAGGAGACGCGCCGCCTTTACGAGGGCGATCACTGGGACAGCAAGAGACCCTTTTTTAGAGACCAAGTAGTAAACCTACCCTATGTCTCACGTAAAGGAACTAGAACCTATTCTTAAGGTGTATGATCCATAATATCTTTTACATCAAAACAAGTCTAACCCCAAGGCAATTTGAATTGCAGGACTTGTGAATGAAATGGCCACCATTGCTAAATTTTCCATTATAGAATATAGGAAAAATTCTGAACTGTCACAATTGACTGAAGGAGACTGCCTTAGAAGCGATGCTAAGAAATTGTCACCAATCAAGAACCTGAATTGCATTATGAATGAGGTGAACAAGTTAACGACTCACTTTCAGAATGTGGATAAGGATGCATTTTTTAGGAAATACGGACGTTTGGTGGAAATTGCAAGGGTAGAAGTTTTAAGCCCAGTTGTGCGAGCCATAGTTTATTTTTGGGATCCAGACTACCGGTGTTTTTCTTTTGGAAGCATAGACCTATGTCCCACTATGAAGGAATATGGGATGTTGACTAAGTTTCCAAACAATCTGTATCGGATTTATTTGCCTTTGAGATCTGACAAGATCATCCCCGAACTGTCAAAACTTCTCAGAATCTCCAACTTGGAAAAGTTTTTGGAAAATAATGCTACCGGTCTGAAATGAAGGATGCTAGAAATTGAACTGGAAAAGAAGTCAGGATTAGAAAAAGAGAGATTGATTGCCTTGGGCATATTTGGCCTTGTGTTGATCCTAAGTCAGACGGGTGCAGTGAGTTTGGAGGCCGCTGCTGCTTATATGTAGAGTATGAGAATACACAAATCAATCTAGTGGCTGCTATTTTAGCTGAAACCATCTTGACGCTTAATCATTGTAGGAGGACCGGAAAAGTAGTAATGAGATGTTGCACGCAGTTGTTGTATATCTGGATGGTTAGCCATATCGTAACAAAAAAAACCTGTCTTCAATAATTTTTTGTGGTTCACCCAAAGACCCCTAAAGTTGGTAGAAGAAGAAGAATGGGGAGATCTAGACAACCAAGGTTGGGTTGACAAATTAGAAGGTTTGCCTAATAGTGATTTCAAGTGGAGAGCCCCATGGGTAACGACAGTGAAAGTCCTAATGAGTTGTGGACAGATATGTTGGGTGCCATTGGTGGGGATTACAGGCTATGTGAGTTATGCTCCTGCCCTAGTGGTAAGGCAACTTGGGGGCATGCAGTTTGTTCCAAGGACTATGGGAATTGCTCAATTCGTTGGTTTGTTCAAAGATCCCGTTGCACAAGAAGTTTTGGAGATCATCAAACAAGATTGGAAGCATCTGGTTTTGGTTGAGTTAGAAGGTTTAAAGGATCCAAGTGCCAGTGAAGGATATGCAAGATGGAGAGATTTAGCAGCTTCAGCCATGCCTTGTGTAGGAGTCAAATCTCCCCAAACTGTACAGAGGAAAAGGGTCAATAATGAAGAGGAGTTGAGAAAACAAGTGGAAAAACTTCGGATAGAGTCGCAAAAGCAGAAAAGACAAGGAAATGTTGGAAGAAATGATGCTAAAAGAAGATAAAAGGAGAGCATTTCTAGATGAGCAAATACATTCTAGAGATGCGTGAATAACAAAGCTTGAGTTAAAGTTGGGTGAGGAGAAGATTGTTAGGGAAAGAAGTGAGAAGGAGCTTAGAGGGATGAGGTTGTATCGGATGCAAAGTTGCTCTGAACTTGAAGCAATGGAGATTGACTTTAACGATTGCTAGGGAAGCGCAGAATATTACCAAGAAAATTTGCACAAGTTCAATTCGAACTGATGGATAGGATTGGGAAGTATGAGGATTTGAACAAGAAATATATGGAGTTGGAAAGCCGTTCGATGGGGATTGCAAAAGAAGAAAGTAAAAGGAAAGGTTTTGAGGGTGTTGAATCAGAGTTAGCGGTTAAGAAGAATGAGATTAAAACTTGACAAGGAACGTGAAAAGATGAAGTATTTGGACGAGAAGCTAGCAGCAATGGAAAAAAACAAGGATCAAATTGACGCCAACAACGCTACTTTGAACACAACCAATATGTTGCTCATAGAAAAGATGACCAAGACAGATGAGCAAATGGACGAGGTAGCTGAACCTGATGCCTTTCTAGTGAAGATTGAGAACCGCGACTTTGCCTTTTTACCTTTGGCTAGAGAGTTTGTAGAGGAAAGGGATTAATATGTTGTATTTCCCTTTTATTTCTAAATGTAATAAGCTTATCAAGCATTAATGAAAAGAGCGTTGACCCATCTTCTTATGCAAAATCTGTCTCATGGTGAATATGATTCAAGCAAATGACTCGAAAGACAGTACTCCTAGCAAAGCAATGTGACAAGAGAACCTATGTTTATAAGGTGGTGGCTATTATTCGTTCACAAGAAGGCTGCATCAATACCCAATATACAAAGCATTCTTATCATAATCATGCATTTTCTCATACATCTATGCACGCATCTCCAGATTAAGAAACATAGGTCCCCCTTCTAGAATCCACAACACTCGACAAAGAAAAAGGATGGAAAACGAAGAAAGGTCACAACCAGAAGCTCAGTACCAAAGAGAGATTGAAGGAGTTCGGAATGATGTGGCGCACCTAATCGGTTTGCTCGAGCAAATGTTTTGAGACAACTTTTTCCCTTTAATGAGATCATGCATTTTCAAAAGTTCATCTTGGTGTTTTTACACATCACTTTCCGTTTTCAAAGTGGATCTTCCATAAATCTACACTTTAACACTGAGAATGAATGGCCAGACTTTAAAGAATACATTTTAGTTGTAGAAGAGGAAGAATGGGAGGAAAATGACATTAGGGGATTCACAAAAAATTAATAAGAACAACAGGAACAAGCTTAGAAACCCGCTAGAGAGGAACTTGAAACCATAGATGCGGGCAATGAAAAAATAAGAGAAAAATTAAAGATAGGGACTATGATCACTCCTAAAGAAAGAGAAGAGTTAATTACTTTGAGATTTTATAGATGTTTTTGCCTGGTCCTACAAGGATATGCCTAGTTTGTATAGGGTACCACTAGTAGAAGGATGCAAATCGGTTAAGCAAAAGTAAAGGTAGAAATTGAAAAGTAGTGGAACACCGGTTTTCTAGAGGTAGTCAAATATCCACAATGGGTGTCCAACATAGTGGTATTACCAAAAAAGAAAGATAAAATCAAAGTTTGTCTACCACACATATATATGTTAGTTGACAATGCACCATATAGCTCCACATATTTCTTTATCGATGGATTTCCGGGCTACAATCAGATAAAAATGGCGTAAGAGGATAAGAAGAAGACAACACCATAGGGAACCCTTGTTACAAGGTCATGTCATTTGGGTTGAAGAATGTTGGGGCCACCTACCAAAGGGCCATGGTAACTCTATTTCACGACATGATGCACAAAGAGATTGAAGTATACGTGGATGACATGATTGCTAAATCTAGAGAGGGAGAGAATCATGTCCAAATATTGAAGGAAT